>NW_025794502.1:0-30226 GCF_021613505.1 Equus quagga | reverse complement strand
TAGTATGCTTGAGTATAGGGCTTTTCTGGTCTTGTCATTAAAGAATTTGTAGCCCTATAGGGAACTAGTCTCAAAGATATAGAAGTTAAAATTTTAGGTTTCAGTAAAGTCTTGAACTTTGTGTGACCTATTGTTAGTAGTAATGATACATTATTAAACTATAGTTTTCTTTTAGTGTATAATTTTGAAAACTACTTTTACTGTAACCATATGAAACATTTATAATACAAGCCAGTGGGAATATAATTTGATTTATAACTAGCTTTTTAAGCTATAATAGTTGGGCTATAAAATGTCAGGCTGATAAACAAGCCGTTTTTAAAAGGGAACTAAGATCACCTGACAACCCCTCATACCTCCAGAGAAATTAAGAAAAACTCCTTCAATCATTACAGTTTGTACATGAAACTTTTTGAACATATTGCTTCCTGTTATTGCAGTTTGTTCTTATCAGTGGTTCTTTCTTCTGATGTCTCAGTTGAATTATATTTATAATTTATGTGACATTATTTAGAATTATTACTTCTGGTTAGGTATTCATATGTATATTGACCTTTTTTGTATGTTCCGGGATTTTAGTGCTTTACAGAGTTTTAATTTCTCAGTTGTAGCAGATTTTTGGCAAACTGAATCCTCAGTATATATAAAGGATAATATCTCACTTGCAAGTGGGATTTTTGTAGGACTGCAAGATTGGTTTAGTGTTTAGAGTTCAGTGTAATTCACCGTTTTAACAGACTGAAGAAAAAAAAACATATGATTATCTCAGTAGATGAAGAAAAAAGGATTTGACAAAAGCTAGCATCTATTCATGACAAAATCTCTCAGAAGCTAGGAATAGCAAGAAACTTTCTTATCCTGATAAAAGCTCATTTATGAAAAAATCTACAACTTATATAATATTTAATGTTGGAAAGGCTGAATGCTTTTCTCCAAAGGTCAGGAGCAAGCAAGGATGTCGGCCCTCACTACTTCTATTAAGCATTAGACTGGAGTTCTCAACCAGTTTTATACAGCAAGAAAAAGAAATAACATGCATGTTGGAAAGGAAGACAGAAAGCTGTCTTCTTATGTTTATGACTTGACTGTCTGTCTACAACATCCTAAGTACTCTCCACCTACAAAAAGATGCTAGAACCAAGAAATGAATTCAGCAATGTTATATGATACAAGGCGAACACACAAAGATCAGTTGTATTTCTAAATACCAGCTGCACACAATTGGAAATTTAAATTAACAAAATACTTATATACAATAGCATAAAATATGGAATATTAGGGCTAAAGTGGGCAAAAGATATATATGAAAACAACAAGATATTGTTGAGAGAGGTTAAAGAAATAAAGTGATATATTATGTTCATGGATCAGGGGATTCAATATTGTTAAGATATGAATTGTCCTCAGTTCAATCTATAGATTCAGTGCAATCCCAGTCATAATCACAGCAGGCTTTTTTATCGGAATTGACAAACTGATTCTAAAATTTATATCGAAAATCAAAGGATATAGAATAGCCATAGCAATTTAAAAAAGAAAGACAATGTTGGAAGAATTAATTCTCAGGCTACAGTGATCAAGACACTTTGTTATTGGTGAAAAGATAGTCATATAGCTCAATAGAACAGAATAGAGAGTCCTGAAATAGACCTACATGTACAGGGTGAATTGATTTGAGTCAAAGTTGCCAAAACAATTCAATGGGCAAAGGGAAAATCTTTTAAACTAATGGTGTCATAGGCAGAAAAATAATTCTCAACTCTTACAGGACACTATATATGGGAAAAGAAATTCATAATAGGGTATAAACCCAAAAGGAAGAAAACCATAGGAATTCTTGAAGAAAACACAGGAGAAAATTTTAGTGTCCTGGGTTAAGAAAAAATTTCTTAAGTAGGACAATAAGAAGGCACAAATCATAAAAGAAAAAAGTGATAAAATGGACTTCATCAAAATTAAAAACTTTTAATCTTTGAAAAATTCGTACAAAATAAAAAGACAAGCCACAGACTGGGAGAAAATATTCTCAACACATGTATCAGATAGAGAGTGGGCGGAGCAAAATGTCAGGCGAGCTGACCTGGGATTCTCTCCCCTCCAAAATACAACAAAAGATTGGAAGAACTGAATTTCAGAGAATAAACATAATGCCAGCTCGTTAGAGACCTACAATACCAAGAAGGCAGAGATCATAACCTTGCTTACACCCTCGGAGGCGCTGGAACGGTAGGAGAGAACATCGCTCCCTCCCCTAGAGTCTGCGATCGCTGCGGCGCGGGTCAGGAAGGAGCGGGGGAGGGGCTGCACGACCGGGGGATCATCCAGGACTCCTGCCGCTGATTCAGTGCAGACCCGCTGACGGGGGGAAAGCTTCCGTCCGCGGGGACCCTATAAATCAAGGGCCTTGGGAGACCAGAGAACAGAACTGATCTGAACCCAGACCAGCGCGTGTGAGTAACAGCCCCTCCCCCCTAACAAAGCCAGTGGGCGCAGCCATCTTGCCCCAAGGCGGAGAGCTAACGGGCCACTCTCGACCCCCATCTAGTGGCGACAGGCTGTAACTGCAACTGAATTCTACCACCATGAGAAAAAACCGCTCCTCTACCATCCAGCAATTTATAAAAGCCCCAGACCAGAAGGAAAACAATAAAAACACAGAATTAAGTCCTGAGGACTTGGAATTAGGTAAACTAAGTGATAATGAGTTCAGAGCAGCTATAATCAAAAAACTCAATGAGGTAGCGAGAAAGATAGCGAAACAAGCCGAGTTCTGGAGTTACTTCACAAAAGAGATTGAAATCATAAAGAAGAATCAAACAGAATTACTTGAGATGAAAAACACAATGGAACAGATAAAACAGAATATGGATTCCCTGAATGCCCGTGTAGACAACCTAGAGGAGCAAATCAGCGTAATCGAGGACAGACAGGCTGAATGGCGCCAGACAGAGGAAGAAAGAGAACTAAGAATTAAAAAAAATGAGGAAAATCTCCGAGAGATAATGGATTCAATGAGGAGTAAGAACATAAGGATCATAGGAATTCCCGAGAATATGGAAAAGGAAAATGGAGCAGAAAGTGTGCTTAACGAAATTATAGAAGAGAACTTCCCAAATCTAGGGATCAACGGAGAAATCTGTGTAGAGGAGGGTTTTAGATCTCGTAGATTTGTCAATGTAAAAAGACCCACCGCAAGGCACATAATAGTAAAGTTGGCACATAAGAATGATAAGGAAAGAATACTCAGGGAAGTAAGGAAAAAAAAGAGAATAACCTATAAAGGAGCCCCTATCAGACTGTCAGCGGATTTCTCTACAGAAACCCTACAAGCTAGGAGAGAATGGAGTGATATATTCAAAGCTTTAAAGGATAAAAACCTTCAGCCAAGAATACTCTACCCAGCAAGAATTTCCTTCAGATATGAGGGAGAAATTAAATCTTTTCCAGACAAACAAAAGTTAAGGGAATTTGTAACTAAAAGCCCTCCATTACAAGAAATCCTCAAGAAGGCTCTCATACTTGAAAAAAGAAAAAAGGGAGAAAGGGGACACAAGCCACAGACTAGGGAGACCGATGGATAGAACCAGAACAGGATAGCAAATATTCAACTATAGCATTAGGGTAAAAATAAGGAAACTACCAAAACAAGGACGATCTTAGCACTCTAACTACCAATTAATAAGACGAGTTGGAATAAAAAATGAAAATAATTATTTAGGAGGGGAAGAGCAAAGGGTCTAAATCAGTATTGGTCGAGTAAGTAAGAGACCACCAGAGAATAGACTATATTATACACGAGATTCTAAGTACAAACTTCAAGGTAGACACTAAAATAAAGTACAGAACAGAGTCACAAATCATAGATAAGGAAAAATCTAAGAAACCCAGCATAAGAAATTGCAGTATTAAATGGATAGTCTAAAGCACACAGGAAAAGAAACACAGGAAAACAAGATAATGAGCGACAGATTGACAGCATTAAGTCTACATGCATCAATAATCACTCTCAATGTGAATGGATTGAACTCTCCAATAAAAAGACACAGAGTGGCAAAATGGATTAAAGAACAAGATCCAACAATTTGTTGCCTCCAGGAAACACACCTCAGCCCCAAGGACAAACACAGACTCAGGGTGAAGGGGTGGAGGACAATACTTCAAGCAAATAGCAAAGAAAAAAAGGCAAGTGTTGCAATTCTCATATCAGACCAAGTGGATTTCAAAATAAGACAGGTAAAGAGAGACACAGAGGGACAATATATAATGATCAAAGGGACACTTCATCAAGAAGAAATAACGCTTATAAATATCTATGCACCCAACACAGGAGCACCAAGATTCATAAAGCAACTATTAACAGACCTAAAGAAAGATGTTAAAAACAACACAATACTAGTAGGGGACCTCAGCACCCCACTCACATCAATGGACAGATCATCCAGACAGAAAATCTACAAGGAAATAGTGGAGCTGAATGAAAAACTAAAACAATTGGACTTAATAGACATATATAGATCACTCCACCCTGAAGGAGCTGAATACACATTCTTCTCAAGTGCACATGGAACATTCTCTAGGATAGACCATATGTTGGGAAACAAGGCAAGCCTCTACAAATTTAAAAAAATTGAAATAATAACAAGCATCTTCTCAGATCATAGTGCTATAAGGCTAGAAACTAATTACAAGAAAAAAGCTGAGAAAGGCACAAAGATGTGGAGACTAAACAACACACTACTGAACAAGCAATGGATCATTGAAGAAATTAAAGAAGACATAAAAAAATACCTGGAAACAAATGAAAATGATAGCATGCCATACGAACTCATATGGGATACAGCAAAAGCTGTATTAAGAGGAAAGTTCATCGCAATACAGGCACATCTTAACAAACAAGAAAAATCCCAAATAAGCAACCTTAGAGCACACCTAAGTGAACTAGAGAAAAAAGAACAAATGAAGCCCAAAGTCAGCAGAAGGAGAGAAATAATAAAAATCAGAGCAGAAATAAATACTATTGAAACGAAAAAGGCAGTAGAAAGGATCAATGAGACAAAGAGCTGGTTTTTTGAGAAGATAAATAAAATTGACAAACCACTAGCCAGACTTACAAAGAAAAAAAAGGGAGAAAGCTCAAATACACAAAATCAGAAATGAGCGAGGAGAAATAACAACAGACTCTGCAGAAATACAACAGATTATAAGAGAATACTACAAAAAACTATATGCCAACAGAATGGATAACCTAGAGGAAATGGATAAATTCTTGGACTCCTACAATCTCCCAAAGCTCACTCAAGAAGAGGCAGGCAATTTGAACAGACCAATCACAAGGAAAGAGATTGAAACAGCAATCAAAAACATCCCAAAGAATAAAACCCCAGGACCAGATGGCTTTCCTGGGGAATTCTACCAAACTTTCAGAGAGGATTTAATACCTATCCTTTTCAAGCTATTCCAAAAAATTAGGGAAGATGGAAGACATTCTATGAGGCCAACATCATGCTGATACCAAAACCTGACAAGGACACCACAAAAAAAGAGAACTACAGGCCAATATCACTGATGAACATAGATGCAAAAATTGTAAAGAAAATTTTGGCAAGTAGAATTCAGCAGTTCATCAAAAGAATCATACATCAGGATCAGGTGGGATTCATACCAGGGACAAAAGGATGGTTCAACATCCGCAAATCAATCAACGTGATACACCACATCAACAAACTGAGGAATAAAAACCACATGATCATCTCAATAGATGCAGAGAAGGCATTTGACAAGATCTAACAGCCATTTATGATAAAAACTCTGAACAAAATGGGCATAGAAGGAAACAACCTCAGCATAATAAAGGCCATATACGACAAACCCATAGCCAACATCATACTCAATGGGCAAAAACTGAACGCCATCCCCCTGAAAACAGGAATGAGACAAGGATGCCCTCTATCACCACTCTTATTCAACATAGTACTGGAGGTCCTGGCCAGAGCAATCAGGCAAGAAAAAGGAATCCAAATAGGGAGGAAAGAAGTGAAACTCTCGCTGTTTGCAGACGACATGATCTTATATATAGAAAACCCCAAAGAATCCATTGGAAAACTGTTAGAAGTAATCAACAACTACAGCAAAGTTGCAGGGTATAAAATCAGTTTGCATAAATCAGTAGCATTTCTATACTCCAGTAATGAACCAACAGAAAAAGAACTCAAGAAAACAATACCATTCACAATCTCAACAAAGAGAATAAAATACCTTGGGGTAAATTTAACTAAGGAAGTGAAGGACCTATATAATGAAAATTACAAGGCCTTTCTGAAAGAATTGGATGACGACATAAGGAGATGGAAAGACATTCCATGTACATGGATTGGAAGAATAAACATAGTTAAAATGTCCGTTCTACCTAAAGCAATCTACAGATTCAATGCCATCCCAGTCAGAATCCCAATGACATTCTTTACAGAATTAGAACAAAGAATCCTAAAATTCATATGGGGCAACAAAAGACCCCGAATTTCTAAAGCAATCCTGAGAAAAGAGAACAAAACAGGAGGCATCACAATCCCTGACTTCAAAACATACTACAAAACTACAGTAATCAAGGGGCTGGCCCCGTGGCCGAGTAGTTAAGTTTGCGCGCTCCGCTGCAGGCGGCCCAGAGTTTCGTTGGTTCGAATCCTGGGCGCGGACATGGCACTGCTCATCAAACCACGCTGAGGCAGCGTCCCACATGCCACAACTAGAAGGACCCACAACGAAGAAGATACAACTATGTACCGGGGGGCTTTGGGGAGAAAAAGGAAAAAATAAAATCTTTAAAAAAAAAAAAACTACAGTAATCAAAACAGCATGGTACTGGTACAAAAACAGGTGCACAGATCAATGGAACAGAAGTGAAAGCCCAGAAATAAAACCACACATCTATGGACAGCTTATCTTTGACAAAGGAGCTGAGGGCATACAATGGAGAAAAGAAAGTCTTTTCAACAAATGATGCTGGGAAAACTGGAAAGCCACATGTAAAAGAATGAAAATTGACCATTCTTTTTCACCATTCACCAAAATAAACTCAAAATGGATCAAAGACCTAAAGGTGAGACCTGAAACCATAAGGCTTCTGGAAGAAAACGTAGGCAGTACACTCTTTGACATCAGTATTAAAAGGATCTTTTCAGACACCATGCCTTCTCAGAGAAGGGAAACAATAGAAAGAATAAACAAATGGGACTTCATCAGATTAAAGAGCTTCTTCAAGGCAAATGAAAACAGGATTGAAACAAAAAAACAACCCACTAACTGGGAAAAAATATTTGCAAGTCATATATCTGACAAAGGCTTAATATCCTTAATATATAAAGAACTCTCGCAACTCAACCACAAAACATCAAACAACCCAATCAAAAAATGGGCTGGAGACATGAACAGACATTTCTCCAAAGAAGATATACTGATGGCCAATAAGCACATGAAAAGATGCTCATCATCGCTGATCATCAGGGAAATGCAAATCAAAACTACACTAAGATATCACCTTACACCCGTTAGAATGACAAAAATATCTAAAACTAATAGCAACAAATGTTGGAGAGGTTGCGGAGAAAAAGGAACCCTCATACACTGCTGGTGGGAAGGCAAACTGGTGCAGCCACTATGGAAAACAGTATGGAGATTCCTCAAAAAACTAAAAATAGAACGACCATACGATCCAGCCATCCCACTACTGGGAATTTATCCAAAGAGCCTGAAGTCAGCAACCCCAAAAGTCCTGTGCACCCCAATGTTTATTGCAGCACTGTTTACAATAGCCAAGACGTGGAAGCAACCTAAGTGCCCATCAACAGACGAGTGGATAAAGAAGATGTGGTACATATATACAATGGAATACTACTCAGCTGCAAAACAGAACAAAATCATTCCATTTGCAACAACATGGATGGACCTTGAGAGAATTATGTTAAGTGAAATAAGCCAGCAAGAGAAAGATAATCTGTGTATGACTCCACTCATATGAGGAGTTTAAAACTATGGACCAAGAACAGTTTAGTGGATACCAGGGGATAGGTGGGGTGGGGGGTGGGCACAAAGGGTGAAGTGCTGCACCTACAACATGACTGACAAACATTAATGTACAATTGAAATTTCACAAGATTGTAACCTATCAATAACTCAATAAAAAAAAATTAAAAATTTTTAAAAAAAGAAGATATAAATATGGCCAATAGACACATGAAAAGATGTTCATCATTGCTAATCATCAGGAAAATGCAAATCAAACTACACTAAGATATCGCCTTACACCCGTTAGATTGGCAAAAACATCCAAAACCAAGAGCAACAGATATTGGAGAGGTTGTGGAGAAAAAGGAACCCTCATACTCTGTTGGTGGGAATGCAAACTGGTGCAGCCACTATGGAAAACAGTATGGAGATTTCTCAAAAATTTAAAAATAGAAATACCCTATGACCCAGCCATCCCATTACTGGGTATCTATCCTAAGAACCTGAAATGAGAAATCCCAAGAGTCCCTTGCACCCCTATGTTCATTGCAGCATTATTTACAATAGCCTAGACGTGGAACCAACCTACATGCCCAGAAACTGATGATTGGATAAAGAAGATATGGTATATATATACAATGGAATACTACTCAGCCATAAAAAAAGACAAAATTGGCCCTTTCGCAGCAATGTGGATGGACCTCGAGGGTATTATGTTAAGTGAAATAAGCCAGTCAGAGAAAGACGAACTCTATATGACTCCACTCATAGGTGGAAGTTAACATATTGACAAGGAGATCTGATCGGTGGTTACCAGGGAAAAGGGGGGATGGGGGAGGGCACAAAGGGGGAAGTGGTGTACCCACAACATGACTAACAATAATGTACAACTGAAATCTCACAAGGTTGTAATCTATCATAACATTAATAAAAAAAAATTAGTTGCATTTCTATACACTAACAACACAATATCCAAAAAGGAAGTTAAGAAAACCATCCAATTTATAATAGTATCAAAAATAATAAAATATTTAGAAATAAATCTAACTAAAAAGATGAAAGACTTGTAAACTGAAAACTACAAAGTATTGGTAAAAGGAAGTAAAAAGGACACATATAAAGGGAAAGATATCCCATGTTCATGGATTGTAAGGCTCAATGTTGTCAAGATGTCCATACTACAAGATGTCCATTGTACAGTCAATACAATCCATATCAAAATCCCAGTGGCATTTTGGATTGGAAATAGAAAAAAATCCTAAAATGCATATAGAATCACGAACGACCTCGGATAACCAAAGCAATCCTACGGAAGAAGAAGAATGCTGGAGACATCCTACTACTTGATTTCAAACTATATTACAAAGCTATAGTAATTAAAACAGCTTGGTACTGGCACAAAGAGATGTATGAATAGTGGAAGAGAGTAGAAAGCCCAGCAATAAACCCATGCATATAGATGAGATCAACAGATCTTTGACAAGGGTGCCAAGAAAATACAATTGGGAAACAACAGCCTCTTCAAGAAGTAGTGCTGGGGGGAGGGAGCTGGCCCCGTGGCCGAGTGGTTAAGTTTGTGCGCTCCGCTGCAGGCGGCCCAGTGTTTCATTGGTTCGAATCCTGGGCGCGGACATGGCACTGCTCATCAAACCACGCTGAGGCAGTATCCCACATGCCACAACTAGAAGGACCCACAACGAAGAATATACAGCTATATATCGGGGGGCTTTGGGGAGAAAAAAGAAATAAAATCTTTCAAAAACATTTTTACAAATTAAAAAAATAGAAGTAGTGCTGGGAAAACTGGATATCCACATGCAAAACAGTGAAGTTGGGCCCTTATCTTACATCATACACAAAATATCAACTCAGATGGGTTAAAGACTTAAATGTAAGACCTGAAACTGCAAAACTGTTAGAAGAAAACAAAGCAGAAAATCTTTGTGACATTGGACTGGGCAACGATTTCTTGGATACAATACCAAAAGTTCAGGGAACAAAAGCAAAAATAGACAAATGAGACTACATCAAACTAAAAAGCTTCTGTACAAAAAAGGAAATAGCAGTTTTAAAAGGCAACCTATAGAATGGGAGAAAATATTTGCAAACCATGTATTTGATAAGAGTTAATATCCAAAATATACAAATAACTTGTATAAATCAACAGCAAATATAGCCCAATTTAAAAAATGAGCAAAGCACTTAAATAGGTGTTTCTCCAAAAAAGACATACAAAAGCCCAAGAAGTATATGAAAAGATGCTAACATCATTAATCATCAGGGAAATGCAAGTCAAAATCACAATATCACCTCACACTTGTGAGAATAGCTATTACTGAAAAAAAAAGAGATAACAAGTGTTGGTGAGGATGTGGAGAAAAGTGAACCCTTGTGCTCTATTAGTAGGAATGTAAATTAGTACAGCCCTATGGAAAACAGCATGAAGGTTAAAAATTAAAAATAGAACTACCATATGATCCAATAATCTCACTTTGGGTATTTATCCAAAAGAATTGAAATCAGGATCTCAAGGACATATTTACACTCCTGTGTTCATTTCAGAATTATTCACAATAGCCAAGATGTGGAAACAACCTAAATGTCTATCAACAGATGCACGTATTTAAAACAATGTGGCAAAAAAATAAATAAAAATTAATTAATTAATTAAAAATGTGGCATACATGTGTGGTGATGGACTATAATTAGTTTTTGGGTGGTGACCATGACATAATCTACAGAGAATTTGAATTATATTACAATGTACATCTGAAAGCTATATAATGCTGTAATCCAATGTTACTGCAATAAAAAAAATGAGAAGGAAAGAAAGAAAGAAAGAAAGAAAGAAAGAAAGAAAGAAAGAAAGGTAGGAAGGGAGGGAGGGAGGGAGGGAGAGGGAGGGAGAGAGGGAGAGAGAGAGAGAAAGAAAGAAAGAGAGGGAGAGAGAGAGAGAAAGAAAGAAGGGAGGGAGGGAGGGAGGAAGGAAGGAAGGAAGGAGTGGCATATACATACCTGGAATATTATTCAGCTTTAAAAAAAAATGAGGAAATCCTGCCATTTGAGACAACATGGATGAAACTTGAGGTCATTATTCTAAGTGCAATAAGTCAGTGATAGAAGGACAAATACTGCATAATTCCACTTAGTAGAGGTACATAAAACAGTCAACTTCATAGAAGCATAGAGTAAAACAGTCATTTCCAGGGGCTGAGGAAAGGAGAATAATGAATGATTGTTTAATGGATATGGAGTTTCAGTTTGAGAAGATGAAAAAGTTCTGGAGATGAATGGTGTTGATGTTTGCACAACAATATGAATGTACTTTATGCCACTAAACTGTACACTTAAAATGGTTAAAATGGTAATTTTTATGTTATGTATATTTTACCACAATAAAAAGTATACCAAGGGAGAGGAACAAACTGTGAGTGAGGTTGGCAGCAAAATTGCTACCTATTAGGATCCAGCTTAAGGCATGGCTTCCCTTCCTGGTTCTGTATTTCAGAAGCATGTCAGTTTGGTTTAAAGGTCGTGATTGATAACAAAGAAAGGTCATTCCGTGCAGGGCTCCAGCCGGATCTTCATCATCTCAGAAGCTGAGGAAGAGATGACTAGTGGAGCCGCCTTCCTATAGTCTTTCTGTTCTGTACCTCTGGATGTCTTTATACATGAGTGCTTGGCTGAGAGTGATTTTCTCAGTGGCAACTGTGTGAAAGTGTAGTACTTTACTGTAAGCCCTATTCGTCTCTGTGGGGTGGAGAACAAAGCTATATTCCCCTGAATACATCAGGAGAACCTGTCCTCTAGGAACTCACCCCAAAGGAAGTTGATATGTCTGTGACAAACTACTCGATCTTTTGGTAGTTGGGAATCCTGCCATCTAAGTCTCCTTAGCCAGTCACTAATAAAAACATCACAATCTCCCAGTGTAATCTGCCACATAACCTTGAAGGCTAGCATTTCTATTCTCAGGGCAACCATATCCTTTAAAACAGTCCAGTTTTCAGAAACAAATACATTCTCTGAACTCTTACTTAAACCTAAAATCACTCCATATCCTATATCAGGCTCTTCTATGTCAAAATGAGCAGCAAAGCCCTATAATGAAGCTTTCCAACTTACCTTACCCAAATCTCACCCTGAACTACAGCCAGAGACATATGTTTAACCAAAGCTCAACTGCATTTCTAAAACTGACCTATAATGATGTTTGTGGATGCCAAGTGGGAGTACCTGAAAGGCCTTGACTGATGCTTCAGTGAAGACTCCAACAGGGCCAGTTACTAATCTCCTGAGTACTTGTGAGGTCAATGCATTACCAGGTCCTACACTTTGTGAAAGTCTATTTAAACATTTCTCTAGATTCAATGAAGAAAAATCACAAAGAAGGACCCTTAAGTAAATGACAGCAACAAAGCGTGTACTAACAAGCTGAAGATTTGTTTGGGAGACACTGCTCCTAAGCTTAGCGAGTTAGAAGGAAGGCTTATGTCAGGAATAAAAGAAATTATCTCCACATTGTTCCTGGAGTTTTGGGGAAACAAAAATTTGGCAGAATTTATATTTAAAAAATGTTCAGTCAAGTGAATTTGATTCACTTATTATACATTTTAGCTCCATAACACTAGCTTTTCCTGATTTGAAGAATTTGTTGTTCTCATCATTTTGTTTTTCAATAAATTTGTTGAGGTCATAATGCTTTATAACATTGTGTGATTTCAGGTGTACATTATTTTTATCAGTTTCTGTATAGACTGCATCATGCTCAAAACCAATAGTTTAATTTTTATCCATCACCATACATATGTGCCCTTTACCCCTTGTGCACCATCCCAAGCCCTTCCCCTCTAGTAACCACTAATCTGTTCTCTTTATCCATGTGTTTGTTTATCTTCCACATATGAGTGAAACCATGTGGTGTTTGTCTTTCTCTGTCTGGCTTATTTCACTTAACATCATACCCTCAAGATCCATCCATGTTGTTGCAAATGGGATGATTTTCTCTTTTTTATGGCTGAGTAGTATTCCATTGTATATCTATACACCACATCTTCCTTATCTGTTCTTCAGTCGATGGGCACTTGGGTTGCTTCTGTGTCTTGGCTAGTGTGAATTATGCTGCACTGAACATCAGGGTGCATAAGTCTCTGAATTACTGATTTGAAGCTCTTTGGGATAGCTGGATCATACAGTATTTCTATTTTTAATTTTTAAAGAAATCTCCATACTGTTTTCCATAATGGCTGCACTAGCAGTGCATTACCACCAGCAGTGTATGAGGGTTCCCTTTTCTCCACATCTTCTCCAACACTTCTTACTTCTTGTCTTGTTAATTATAGCCATTCTGACGTGTGTAATGTGAGATATCATTGCAGTTTTGATTTGCATTTCCCAATTAGTGACATTGAACCTCTTTTCATGTTCCTGTTGGTCATCTGTATATCTCCTTTGGAAAAATGTCCATTTATAACCTCTGCACATTTATTGATCGGGTTGTTTGTTTTCTGTTGTTTACTTATATGAGTTCTTTATATATTTTGGAAATTAAACCCTTGTTGGATGTATGATTTGCAAATATTTTCTCCCACTTGGTGGGTTGTCTTTTTGTTTTGATCAAGGTTTCCTGTGCCTTACAGAAAATTTTAGTCTGATACAGTCCCATTTGGTTATTTTTTCTTTTGTTTCCCTTTCCAGAGTAGACATGGTATTCAAAAAGATTATGTTAACACCGATGTCAAAGAGTGTACTGCCTATATTTTCTTCTAGGTACTTTATGGATTGAGGTCCTACATTCAAGTCTTTAATCCATTTTGAGTTAATTTGTGTGTGTGGTGTAAGATAATGGCCTACTTTCATTCTTTTGCATGTGGCTGTCCAGTTTTCCCAACACCATTTATTGAAGAAAATTTTTCTCCATTGTATGTTCTTGGTTCCTTTGTCAAAGATTAGCTGTCCATAGACGTGTGGTTTTATTTTTGGGCTTTCAATTCTGTTCCGTTGATCTTTGTGTCTGTTTTTGTGCCAGTACCATGTTTTTTTGATTGCTATAGGTCTGCAGCATATTTTGAAGTCGGAGATTGTGATACCTCCAGCTTTGTTCTTTTTTCTCAGGATTTCTTTAGCTATTTGGGGTCTTTTGTTGTTTCATATAAATTTTAGGATGCTTTGGCCTATTTCTGTGAAGAATGTCATTGGGATTCTGATTGGAATTGTATTGAATCTGTAGATTGCTTTAGGTAATATGAACATTTTAACTATGTTGGTTCTTCCAATCCATGTGCATGGAATATCTTTCCATTTTTTATATGTCTTCTTTTTTCAATAAAGTAATAGTTTTCAATGAATAGGTCTTTTACATCCTTGGTTAAATTTATTTTTAGATATTTTGTTTATTTTGTTGTGATTGTAAATGGAATTATATTCTTGACTTCTCTTTCTTCCATTCATTATTAGTGTATAGAAATGCAATTGATTTTTGTAAGTTGGGTTTTTTACACTGCAACTATGCTGCAGTTGTTGATTATTTCTAATAGCTTTCTAGTGGATACTATAGGGTTTTCTATATATAGAATCATGTCATCCAGAAACAGCAAGAGTTTCACTTCTTCCTTTCCAATTTGGATGCTGTTTATTTGCACTATTTCATTGTTGACTGCAAGGTCTATCCATTGATGTAAGTGCAGTGTTGAGATCCCTACTACTATTGTGTTGCTGTTAATTTCTCACTTTAGGTCTGTTAATAGTTGCTTTATATACCTCATTGCTCCTGGAATAGGTGCATACAGATTCATAAATGTTATGTCCTCTTGGTGGAATGTCCCTTCTCTCATTATAGACTGCTTCTCTTTGTCTCTCATTGTCTTTTTTATCTTGAAGTCTGCTTTGTCGAAGTATGATAACACTTGCTTTCTCTTGTTTACATTTGCTTGGAGTATCATCTTCCATCCCTTCATTCTGAGCCTATGGCTATCTTTAGAGCTGAGATGTGTTTCCTGGAGGCAGCATATTGTTGGGTCTTGTTTTTTAATCCATTCAGCTACTCTGTGTCTTTTAATTGAAGAATCCAATCCATTGACATTTAGAGTGATTATTGCTATATGGGAGCTTAATACAGCCATTTTATCTCTTGTGTTTCAATTGTTCAATATTTCCATTGTTTCTCTTCCCTTGTATTTCTGTCATTTCAGTTTTGTGGGGTTTGGTAATAGTTTTCTCAGTTTTCTCTTTATTTATGAATTGTGGCTCTGCTCTGGTTTTCTGTTGAGTGGTTACTGTGAGGTTTGTATAAAATTTCTCATAGACGAGATAGTCCATTTTCTGGTAACCCCTTATCCCCATTAGCCTAAGCAGATTCCATGTCTTTCCTCTTCCCCTTCTGAATTGTTGTTGTCATAAATTATTCTGTTTTGTGTTGTGAGTTTGTGACTAAATTGAATTGTTTATAGTTATTTTTGATGTTTTCTTTCCCTTTATCTGTTATGTTATAATTTTTTACTTCCCTGTTCTTAGAGAGAGTCACAGTTTCCTGATTTTGTTTGTGTATTTATCTCCTTGCTCAAAGCTTTGTAGGCTTTTGTCTTTCTGTTTCAGGTACGAAGGATTCATTCATCACTTCTTGTGAGAGAGGTCTAGTGGTGATGCGCTCCCTCAGCTTTTGTTTATCTGGGAAAGTTTTAATTTCTCCATCATATCTAAAGGATGGTTTCACAGAAGAGTACTCTTTGCTGAAAGTTTTTGTCTTTCAGTATTTTGAATATGTCATTCCATTCTCTCCTACCCTGCAGGATTTCTGCTGAGAAATCCACTGAAAACCTGATAGGGATTCCTTTGTAGACTGTTTTCTTCTGCCTTTATGCCCTTAATATTTTTTCTTTGTCATTGACTTTTGCCACTTTTGCTATTATATGCCTTGGAGAAGGTCTTTTTGCATTCATGTAAATAGGAGTTCTATTGACTTAATGTACTTGTAAGTCCAGTTCTTTCCCCAAGTTTGGGAAGTTCTCAGCTATCATTTCTTTGAAAAAGCTATCTACTCCTTTCTCCCTCCCTTCTTCCTCTGGAATACCTATAATCCTTATGTTTCTTTTCCTCATAGAGTCAAATATTTCTCAAAGAATTCCTTCATATTTTAAAACTCTTAGTTCTCTCTCCTTCACCTGAGGCATCTATAGTTCTATCATCTAAATCGCTAATTGTTTCCTCCATAATGTCAGTTCTACTTTTTAAGGATTCTAGATTTTTTAAATCTCTTTAATTGTGTTCTTCATATCCAGAATATCTGCTTTTTTTTTTAATAGTTTCAATCTCTTTGGTGAAGTATTCCTTCTGCTCATTAATTTTATTCCTTAGCTCATTGACCTGTCTTTCTGAATTTTCTTGTAACACATTGAGTTTCTTTCTGACAACTATTTTGAATTCCTTCTCTTTTAGATTGTAAATTTGTGTAACTTCAGGGTTGTTTCTAGAGATTTGTCTTTTTCCTTCTGCTATGAGTTACTGTAGTTTTCATGAAGTTTGATGAAGTGATCCTTTGCTGGCACATTTGTGGTAGTATCAGGTCACAGATTCCACCTACCACAGCTGGGGGGAAGCAGGAGCTGTGTTTCTGGTTCCACCCCATCTAATGGAAGTTGGGCGGGTATGGTGGGCACTCCCACAGTCCAGCATAGCATTTGCACACATGCCAGGCTGCCACTTCCTACACTTAAAATCATGCTGGCCACTGTGCTTGGCAAGTGGGGCTCCTTCATATCCAAGCCAGGGCCACTCAGTGGGGATGCAGCAGCATGGTCGTCACAACCACAGGCTGGTATAGCACTCATGCAAGCATGTAGGGTTGCTGCCAACTCCTCTCACAGTCATGCCATGGTGTGTCCCCACTGGCAGGGCCACCGCAGCATGGTGGGTGTGCCTGCAGGCTGAGATAGCATTCTTGTGCTCACCTGACTGCCACCACCTCTGCTTACAGTCACACAAGTCACTGTGTTTGGTAGGCTCCATCATAAGTTGGAGCCACTTGGTGGAGCCACAGTGGCATGATGAGTGCTCTCACAGGCCAGGATAGCATTCATGTGGAGGCTGGGCAATCCTCACCTCCTCTTAGAGTAGTGCCTGACACTGTTTGAAGACCTACTACCTGGCTCACTGCTGCCAGGAAGGGGTAGGGGAGTGTTCAAGTGTCACCACTGCTTTCCAGGGACTCAGTTCATCCACCTTCAGATGTATATCTGCTTGGGTCTCTCATGCATCCTGTTGTTCTGAGTGGCTATCCTCCATTGGTCAATAAATGTCCATTTAGTTGTAATTCAGAAGGGGAGAGACAAAGGGAACAGCTCACTCCACCATGTAGCTGATGTCACTCTCTCCCATTGCTTTTAACTTGGATTGGATGTTGTTCTAAGAGATATGAAAAGATATACATATTTTGAAGATGAATTTATACCTGCATAGAAAGCCAAGAAAGTGAGTAGAAATTAAACCCTAGAGCTATCAAATTTTCCTAACTAAAGCAGCTAATTTTTTTAGTAAATTCAGACTGATAATGGGAACCAAAATAAACTATATTTTTCAAGATTGGGTCAGTTCATAGACAGCTAAAAATTTCAGTGTGTCACTTGATAGCTCTTAGAGTCTTTTTGTGGGGAGCCACAAATTTCAGTGTGTCTCTTGGAGCCACAAATAGACTCCAAGAGACACACTGAAATTTTTTTCTGCATATAACTTGAGAGAAAGAAAGCAATTACTGGGCTCAGTCTGAAAACTGAGGAATCCACAATCAATAGATCCAGGTCAGTGATAATTAAAACTTTTCCCCAAAATTTTACTCTTAATAATTTAATTTAGCCAATTTATTTTCACTGAAATGGTTTTTGTAGTTATATCTCATGAATTGAAAGTTAATCTTTTTCCCTAAAAATGAATTTGGACACAAAGACACAAAAAGATCAATGGAAAACACTATCTGTAATGTTGCCAGACAAGACACTTTTGGGAATTACCAGTCACTTTACAACAGTTTGGTTAACATGTATGTCTCACTAAGTGGGTTGATTCTGTAGATTTCTGCTGGTAATGATTTGAAATTCTTTCCCCTTTTCATGACTTCCATGTTGCCATGTTGAAGTTAGAATTTGTGAATTAAATCTATTAAGAATGATTAACCATATAGTCACCATCCATCAGTGCCATGGAGAGAGAAGAAACGACTCAGAAATTGAGTTTTCCTAAAACCTAAATTATCTTTCCTCATCTTTATTGAAGCTGAGAGACCATGATGCTGATTTCTGTCTTCAGAAATTTTTGAGGAAAAATATGTGCCTATCTTTTTTGGCAGGGCCTAGAGAAAAAAGAAAAATAAGGATAAAGTAATAAAATATCTTGCAATATTTTATAATAACAACATGTACTCACTCTTGACAATCTATGTAGAGACACTTCCAAAAAATATATATTCCTGTATATATTCAATATTTCCACTAGTTAGCAATGAAAACTTCAAGTTCACCTTAATTGATTAAACTATGCTAAAAGGGAAAATTGTATTATCCTGGGTGACCCTAACATTTTTCTCTTGTCAATAGGAAACTCCAGAAGACTTCCTGATTCATTTAATTCAATTTTTTAAATGTAAGTAGAATAATTATCTAATCCTGAATATCATTCCGTATGTGATGAAAGACCAACTGCACAGAAAATTCACTTAAGAAATATTGAGAATTTTTCAGGGAAATTTGCACCACTTACATGTCCACATTAAAAGATGTGGAAAGAGTGAACATTAAAAAGTCATGTGGAGGGGGCTGGCCCTGTGGCCGAGTGGTTAAGTTCGCGCAGTCCGCCGCAGGCGGCCCAGTGTTTCGTTGGTTCGAATCCTGGGCGCGGACATGGCACTGCTCATCAAACCACGCTGAGGCAGCACCCCACATGCCACAACTAGAAGGACCCACAATGAAGAATATATAACTATGTACCAGGTGGCTTTGGGGAAAAAAAGGAAAAATAAAATCTTTAAAAAAAAAAAAAAAAGTCATGTGGAGCCACATACAACATCTGGGGCTGTTGAGTGAATACTGCTCAATGAGCCATTATAAAGTTAGTTCCTTGGCATTTTGAAGGGAAAATATTCCATCTGCAGTCCTGTAACTGTGTGTGCATGTGCATTCACTCGGCAGAAAGGAATAAAATCTCAGAGAACGCAGATATAGACATAGTAAGGCTTGGTACTTTCATATACAATACACAGTTGACTCTGAAAAGAACATTATATTCATGTACCTATAAATGCTCATGCCAATAGACAAGTATAACTTCAAAATAATTGTTGATAAAATTTGTCCCAAAAAGTTAAAGATAGCCATCTGTGAGAATTTTAGAGCCAGAAAATTTGGAAGTCAACCATCTGTCAATATTCATAATAACACTTTGCTTGTATTCTGGTGTTTGTAATGTATTCACTATTCAATTAGTATAAATAAAGAGAAATTTAACCTCCTTCTCTTACTCTTTACAACTATGTGCAAAATGGGATAGGTGAGTGGAAGGTGTAGCTCCATAAATCTCAAAGACCAGGATGATTGAACATTTTACTATTGAAGTAAAAATATCACTCAGAAATACTGCAGTCTTTCCAGATGGAACATGTGCTCACAACCCAAGCTGAATCAATGGAATAGATGAGCAGTGTAACAGAAGTCATCCTGTTGGGTCTCACTCAGAATCCAGAACTGCAGAAAATTTAATTTTAGTTTTAATTTTAATTTTCTGTGGTTTTAATCACCTGCTTGATCATATTGACAAGTAACCTTTTCTTCTAGGTCATCATCTTCATCAGCCCAGTTCTGGGTTCTCCTATGTACTCTTTTCTGTCCTGTTTGTCCATTTTAGATGGTTTCTACTCCTCTTCTGTAGCACCCAAAATGATCTTCGACTTGATATCTGAAAGAACACCATATCCTGCAATGGCTGCATGACTCAGCTCTTTGTGAACATTTCTTCGCTGGAACTGAGATCATCTTGTTAATTGTCATGGCCTATGACCACTAAGTAGCCATCTGTAAGCTCTTGCACTATATAACCAACATGAGCATAACTGTGTAGAGTTTCCTGGTGGGAATGCCTGGGGTTTTAGGATTTCTTCATGGAGGGATCCAGATTTTGTTCATCATCCACTGACCATTCTGTGGCCCTAATGTCAGTGACCATTTTATGTATGATTTAATAACCGTCCTGGAGCTGGCCTGCACAGACATTCACACTTTGGGGCCTCTGATTGCTGCCAACAGTGGGTCACTGTGTTCACTCACTTCTTCTATGCTGGTTGTTTCCTATGTCATCATCCTACATTCCCTTAAGACTCATAGTTCTGAAGGATGTTGAAAGCCCTGTCTACCTGTGCATGTCATGTCACTGCTGTCATCTTATTCTTTGTATGTTTTTCATTCCTGAAGACCCATGACCTCCTTGCCCACCAACAAAGATGTGACTGTGTTTTCCACCATAGTACTCCAATGTTGAATCCTTTTATCTACGCCTTCAGAAATGCAAAAGTGAAAAGTGTCATGAAGAAACTCTGGGGGAAAATAAGAAAAACTGGAGATAAATAAATCCTGTGCTTGGAGTATTTAAACAAAAAAATCTAGTGATCTTCTGTAGATAGTTATTCCCCTCCTTAGTAGGAACAGTCAATTATCCTGCCTGGATCAATTTTCTTCAGGAGCCCACATATTGTGGGCAGGACTGATATATCCATTAAAGTATAGGAGGAACAGTGCCCAGGGCCCACCATAGTTTTAGGAGTCCCAGAAATGCTTTAATTCCTTTTAAAATAGGAATGAAAAATGAATATACTCCAAATCGAACTTGGAGTATAGTCATCTTTATACCATTGCAATCACAAAATATAATTTTTTATGGAGAAAAGTACGCATGAGGACAAATCTATCAAAGGCCCACAAAAGTCATGATGTTGTCCTGGTTGTGGGTATGAAACTGATCAATAGAAATACCCCTGAACACTTTTTATACCCAGCACTACAGCTAGAATGTTTTATTTTAAAGGAGGAAAAATAACCATATGAATAAAGTAGAACAGTAGGGAAAGAGGTTTCAAGAAGTACTTTTATCAAAATATGATTTTTCTTATCTTCCTAAGTTTGAAAGCTTTATGAATGTTCTTCCACCACAGCAATAGTCCTTTTTTACTTATTATAATCCAAAGAACAGAGCATTTGCATACCAAGGTACTTTTAAAAAATTACATCTCCACCATTCCTTGTAGCATACAATTTTTTACAAAAAGATTTAGAATCAGAATTGGCTGCTGCAAAAGAATAACAGTTGAGAAAGTCTGTAGATTTAAGTTAGAAAATATCAGTACATTAAAGTCTTGTTTTAGACAGAAAAGAAAAGAGTCTGTAAACAAAACAGCTGTGATAGGAAATTACCAGCTATGTAAGAACAAGTTTGTGTCATGGACCTGGACAACAGTGATCACAAACCTGGATTACAGAAAATAATCTGTATCAGGAATGTAATGAAATTCTAAGAGCTTTGGAAATAGAAGCCTTGAAGCCAGAGATAAAGAGCTTTGCATCAAACAGACTTGATTTGTCACCTTCTCTCCAGTTCTAAATAGCTTTATAAGTGTAAGCAAGTTGCTTCACCTCTCTACTTATGTTTTCATGTGTGAAAGGGGAATAGTGTTACATCCTTCCTCAAACTGTAAGAATCAAATGACTTAGACTGAAAAAGAGAGTCCACTGAGAAATAGTGGAGATGCTCAGGTGGCTCATCATCTTCAGAGATGTCCCCAGAGCGTACAGCGTGCTGGGGACTGCAGCTCCTGACAGAGGAGCCTAAGAACACTGCTATTGTCCTTCACTAACTATGATCACAGGAGGACCAAACATCTGCCCCAGCCTCACTTCACTTCAAAATATGTCATACATGCCATCCATTAACAAGTAGGAGCAGCATGATGGTGAGTTATTATCTGAGTAAGGAAACTTAATGGGGCCAATGATCAGTTCTCTGAACATTAAGAGCTAGCCCATCACCAGCTCCCTATTCTGGGATAAACATATCCCAAAAATAGGTATCCCTTAAATATCTCTGCAGTTACAAATGGAGGAGCTGATCGGAGCAACTGTGAGATGCCTGAGCAGAACTAATTTCAAAAGCTCTCACTAATGATGGGTCTTGTCCTGTCGGGTCCTCTGAAAGAAGAAGGAGAAGGGAAAGCCCAGTGCCAGAGACCAAAAACCTTCCTCTGAATAGAGCTTGTGATTCCTGGGGAAGAGCTCAGAAACCCACCTTCAGGAGGAGATTTTTCACCCTGGGATTTGAAAATCATGTGATGCTGACATTTCTCGTGTTCTCGGGAGTTTATATCAGGTTAGATCTCACCATATAAAGGCCTTTAAAACAGAGATGTTTTGCCACAAATTCCTATGTGTGACCATCTTGTAAATATGCAAGCAACTATATGTTTAAAAAATCAGATTGATATTTTAAAGATCTAGTCGTAGCTCCCAAGAAACATAGAATGAAATAGGACAATGTAAAAATAAGCAGGAGGAAGAGGAAGAGGAGGAAGACAGGTAATGTTCATTGAGCGCTTCCTGTGAATAAAGTCTTGACCTAAGCACTCACTTCATATGTTTTGGAGGCAGCTAATTTCTGACCCTAATTTCTTTCTCTCCTTAACTTGTTTGAAATCCCAAACTATGGAACTTACCTCTGTCTAAAACATTTCATTATTGGGACACAATGGTGACTCTACCCACAGGATGGTATGAGCATCAATAAAACAATGATAGTATAAGTAATTATGACAGATTTTTTTATTTATTTAAGCGTTTACTATGTGCAAAGTGCTTTATATTTTTTCTGTTATTTAATTCTCACTGGAGCTCAATTAAGTGCAGTAATAAGGAAATTCTCCTTTCATAAATTAAGAAACCAAGGGATGGGGAAGTTAGTTACATTGCTCAAGATCAAATAGCTAAAATTTGGCTGAATCAAAATTCAAATCTGAGACCATCTGACCTAAACTCTTTGTGCTTTATGAAACCTATTTTGCAGCCTCTTAAAATAAACAGACAAGAAGTTAAATTTCTTACCTTTCTCTCTAATCTGTGGAACTCTTCTTGAAACCCTTTGGTCTTCATTGTTTAAACCAGTTTCAAGGTGGACTTGCTTTCATAGAGGCCAGGCTGAAAAATGTATGAGTCTGCGAAGAACCAGCTACTGACTAGTCAGTAATTCATAAGTCCATGAATGTTTTGATTTCTACACAAGAAATCCTTTGAAATTATTTTCTTCCCCATCTGCACTCATTTGTACATAAAGTAGTCTGTGATTTACATAGTAATACTTTCCTCTGATAAATTTTTAAATTAGCAAATATGTTTTATATGAATATGAGTTTGGCCTATTGTTGTCCATAAAAAACAACAACAACAAAAACTCCACTGGAGAGAGGGGAGTTCAAGAGAGGTGAAAAGCTATTTTTTTAAGTAGGTTACCAGTAGCCACATAACGATGAGCTGCAGAACAAAAATATCAAATACAGGTCTTCTCTTTTTACTCTGCAAGTATATTTTCAAAAGTACTTAAAATTCAGAGGCTGACATCATTTCTAGCCTTTATTCTTCTGTTTCCCTTTTCCCACTGGAGGGAAGGAAACTAACATTTACTAAACACCTAACAACCTGTCAGACACTATGCTCTTCATATACGTTTTCCTTTCATAAGGGTATAAACTAAGGATTAAAATGCCCATTTTTGGCCAAGGAAACTGAAGATCAGATAAGTTTATCTGTCTAAGATGCCCTGTAAACTGAACAAAGAAAGAATTTGTAATCCAAAAGTAACTTTTAGGAAGGCAGAGGCTTAACCACGTTTATAGAAAAAGTTGAAAGAGGAGGTAGAGGAGAAGAAAAAGATGATGAGGACTAGAAGGACGTCTACCAAAATGTTGATGGTGATTATCTCTAGGTAGTGGGCTTATAGGTGAATTTACACACACACACACACCTCTATTTTCTTATTTATTACCCATCTTTATTTTTTTATTTTCTAAATTTTAAAATAAATATGTATTTTTGGGGAAAAATATTTTACATAGTCTCCAAAATGGAGAAACCATTACTTTTGTAAATGAGATTGGTAATAATTTTTAAATCATATAGAAAACTTCTGGTGATATTTACTCATGTGTTTATCATACCAGGTTGAAATTTTTCAAAAATAAGCAGCATTAACAAGTCAGTTGGCCCATTGTTAATCATGATTTGGACAACAAGAAATAAGGCCACACTAAGATCAGACCTTTATGCAATTTCATATTTTAACTGTACTAAAAACAAAGCTGCTTTTCAAATTTCAACTAAAGTAAGTAGGCTTTTCTAGGAAGTTTCTTTGATAAATTGTGGCAAGCTGGCAAAAAGGCTTTTTATTGTCGCCTGAGCTAACAACTGTTGCCAATCTTGTTGGGTTTTTTCCTTCTCCTCTCCAAAGCCCCCAGTACATAGTTGTATATTCTAGTTGTGAGTGCATCTGGTTGTGATATATGGGACACCACCTCAGCGTGGTCTGATGAGCAGTTCCATGTCTGCACCCAGGATCCAAACCGGCAAAACCCCTGGCCTCAGAAGTGGAGCATTCACACTTAATCATTCAGCCACAGGGCTGGCCCCCTGATAGGCTATTTTTTAGTAAGTCTCATCATGATTTCATATTTCTTAGTTGGTTGGAAAATTGGCTCAATTATACTTTTATTATCTAACAGCAGAAATAAATAGGTATAGAATTCAAGGTCTCAGTTATACCTACCTATTACTAATTAGACTAACAAAATGTGACAGTGAAAGAAGACAAAATTTATTTTGTCTTATGCACCCCTATGTTCACTGCAGCACTATTCACAATAGCTAAGACATGGAAAAAATCCAAGTGCCCAACGACTGATGATTGGATAAAGAAGATGTGGTATATGTATATATACAATGGAATACTACTCAGCCATAAAAAAGACAAAATCATCCCATTTGCAATAGCAAGGAAGGACCTGGAGGGAATTAGGCTAAACAAAATAAGCCAATCTGAGAAAGACAAACACCAGATGATTTCACTCATAGGTGGAATATGAACAAATACATGGACAAAGAAAACAGTTCAGTGGTTACCAGGGGAAGGGAGATGGGGGGTGGGCACAGGGGGTGAAGGGGAACAGTTATGCGGTGACAGTCAAGAAATAATGTACAACTGAAATCTCACATTGATGTAAACCATTATGAAAATTTAAAAAATTTATTTTGCCTAAGAACTCTGTAGTTGTTATTTTTGATAGACATAGACGTTTGGAAGTAAAATGATTTCTTGATCTTCTGAATTTATTAGTTCTTGGAGACTAATTTTTGAATACATATATTCAATAAATTGCTTTTCATATTAATTTCCAATAGGCTTTTTCTTAGTGTAAAAATTAGATATGCTGCAACATGGTGAATTACAGATTATTTGTCAAACAAAGGATAAGTTTATTATATATCATGGGAGCCTATACTCTTAAAGGGTGAAGCCTTGGAAGGGATATGGTCAGAATTGTAAAACCAGGAAACAAATGGAATGAACATGGAAGTATGTTTCAGATTCCAGAACACTAGCATCCCTTGGAATTTGAAACAGAGTTAGGAAAAATACAAGGAAATATCATTTTGTATAATTGGCTAAAAAAATAAACCTTTCTACTCTAAGCTATATTTCAAACTTAGGAGAGAGAGAAAAGCAAAAGAAAACAGCCTCTGTGTGGAGGGTTAGGAAAGACTTGAGGTATGTATATAATAATTTCAAGTAAAACATATTGGGTGTATATGTGCAACACGCTGGGTTAAGATCTTTACGTAGATTATCTAATTTAATTCTCACAATAACACTGTAGACACCTTTTATGCTTGTCTTTGTCTTTATTTTAAAGAAAGGCAGCAGGGGCTTATAGAGTTTTGGTCATTTACTCAAGGTCATGCTATGAGTAAGCATGGGAAATAAGACTGAAGCTCAGGTTGATCTGTCTCCAGAACCCTCTCTGCCACAGTGTAGCAGCTATACCACTGAAGTCATAAAGGGTGATGAGAAGGGATAGAAGCCAGGCCTAGATGCACAGAGACTGCTATATATGGCTAAGCATGAAGTTATTTGCCTTAAGTTTCATTTTGCCTAATATTTCTACTACTCAATTAATTATCACACAGACTCAAATCACATCAACATGAATTGCTATTTAAAGGTCTAGATGATGGATCAAAAATAACGAATTTTGAGTTTTGGTTTAGGTACTTCAAAGTTAGATAACATTGATTAACCAATTAACCACACCAGGAGACACAATTTTCTCATATCTAAAACAGGGATATAATCACATGCCATATGTATTTCATATATTTTTTATAATCAAATTATGCAATTCAAGTAAAACTTCTAAGTAAACCATAAAAGTCTTTGAAGATGAAGGAACGGATAAGGTAAAATAAGATGAAATATAATAATAGGAAAAACAAACATTGGTTTGCTCCACTTACAGAAATAAACTCATTTTTTTTCCTGCTTTACCACTTATCATCTACCTGCAATTTCTTACTGTGTGAAAAGCTTTCTCATGGCATTTTTTACCTCTTTGTTTCTCAGGGTATAAATGAGTGGATTCAACATAGGTGTCAAAATACCATAAAATACTGCCATGTTTTTGTCTATAGATAAAGTAGATGTTGGACATATGTAAGTAAATACACAGGGCACAAAGAACAAGGCAACGGCAGTGAAGTGGGCCCCACAGGTGGAGAGGGCTTTACGTCTCCCTTCTGCACTGTGGGACCTCAAGGAGTGCAGGATGACAATGTAGGAGGCAGCCAGCATGAGGAAGTTCAACAGGCAGATCACACCACTGTTGGTGACCACCAGCAGACCAATGACATATGTATTGGTACAGGTGAGTTCCAGCAAGGGGTGCAAGTCACAGACAAAGTGGTTGATCATGTTGGGCCCACAGAAGGGCAATTGACGGACCGGGAGGAGCTGAACCAATGAATGCAGGAAGCCCCCCAGCCAGGCCACCCCCACCAGCAGGGCACAGAGATGCCTCATCATGATGATAGTGTAGTGCAGGGGCTTTCAGATGGCCATGTAGCGGTCATAAGCCATCACTGTGAGCAGAATGATCTCAACACCTCCCAAAAAATGGGCTCCAAAGAGCTGAGCCATGCAGCCTTCATAAGAGATGGCTCCCCCCTCATACAAGGAGTCAGCAATGAGTTTGGGGGTCATAGAGGAAAAATAACAGATGTCAATAAAGGAGAAGTTGCCCAGAAAAAAATACATGGGGGAAGCAAGTGTGTGACTGGAGGTGATGGTGACCACAATGAGCATGTTGCCACAAACTGTGACCACATAGATGATCAAAAAGACTACAAAGAGAACTCTGTATGTCTGGGTTCTGTGAGAGTCCTAGCATGAAAAATTCTGTGATATTGTGTGGTATTTCCATAGATTCCAAGAACGCTGAGAGTGCAGGTACAATATTTCCTATAAAGCCAAGAGAGAAACATAATTGTAACAGAATTTATCTCAGGGGTAAAAGGTTGTAGTTTCTCTCAGTTATAACCACTTCCCTTTGTCTCTCTTAATCATTTCTGTTCCAAAATTCCTGTACCAATTCATTCTGCTAACCACAAAACATGAGCATATGTCTATTAATTTTAGCATCACTGGGTACCAAGTATCCAAGTTATTACAGGAAAATAATTTAGTTATCTGAATTTTAATTTCTTTTGTTACTACTGAAATTGAAAACTCAGAAGAGATTGATTTTCTAATTCAACTGGAGTGCATCTCTGACAATTTTTAGCATGGTTCCACATAAATACAATGGCACATGAGAGAGAAGATTCCCGTGTTGATCAGGAAGCTGCCCCCTTTTTCCCTCTCCAATCTTTAGTGCAGGATAAATACAACTCCTGCAAGTGACAAGTCTGATGGGGATCTTTTCAGAGTAAAACATTATGGCCAAGAGCATAGACAGCAGTAATAAGAGCAAACACCTGGGTAGCACTTGGTCTTAGCCAAGCACTGTCCTGGCTGCTTCACATGCACCAATTCATTCAATCTTCACATCATCCCCATGGAGTAGATTGCTATTTTTACCCTCATTTTGCAGAGGAAGAAAGTGAGACACGCATTTAGCAACTTACAGAAGGATATTTAGCTAATAAATGGCAGAGCTAGGCTTTGCACCCAGGAAGTCTTGCTAGAGAGTCCATAAGCTTTACTGTACTGTACTGTCACTTAAATTCATCTGGATTTGAATCCTTCCTCTGCCACTTATTGGCTGTGTAATCTTGGACAACTTCTCAAAGCCTTAATGTTCATATATATAAAACAAAAATAAGAGTACTCCCCCACCCTGAGATTGCAAAGGGAAGCAAATGAAAACAGTGCATGTCAAGTGTTTGTACAGAGCCTGGATGTGATAAACATTCAATAAATGGCATCTCTGATGTCGCCAACATCAACAGCTTGGGCAATAAACTCTTCCTGTGGCTTAAGGAGCCAAAGACCAAAGTGTATGCATCCAAGACTAAGGAGGCATTGATATGGGTATAATTTTATTATAAATATGAAAAATGCCCTAATACTGATCCCCACACAAAATATAAGAGAGTAGAGAAAATGCAATCAATATGAACAGTATACAGTTTAGCCAAATAATGAATTTATGTGCCCCAAAATAAAAATGTTAAGCTGGTTTATCTCTGTGATTCCAATTTGTGGGAATACAATATAAATTATTTGTTAAAAACTAGTAAAGAAAAGAAGTCTCCTTTTTGAGTTGTGCATGAGAAAATTATTTTGTGGAAAGCAATGAGAAATTTAGTAAAATTATTCTACTATATCTTTATTTGAGTTGCATTTTTCTTTTATTTAATTTTTAAAATTATAGAAAACTTACATTGACTGGATCTGAGGACACCAACAGGTCACCAGATGTTTTGTTTGTTTCTTTCTTTCTTTCTTAACATCATGGAATAGTGGACCTGAAAGAGTTCTTAAATGTCATCTAGGACAAATCCAAGCATAGCATCCAAATTTCGCTGTTTCACACTATTAAACTCCTGGATGAGATTTAAATTGTTTTTTACATTGAGGCAAAGCACAGATTGGGCAATTGCTACTGATTACAGAAATTCGTCTGAGCTGAAAGTTTCTTAGACTAGTACGGTGAAAACTCAAAAGGGAGTCATCCATTTACCAGCAGCTGAGAATTTCTTCCATTATCCATTTCCCTTTTATTTGCTGAAAAACTCCATGACACTTAAAATCATCTTTTCCAATTGTCTCCAGTTTAAAGATGGTGGATTTAAGACTCAGAGAGATTAGGTGCAGCTGATCCAAAGTCACATGGGTGATTCATGGCAGTGGTGAGGCTGGAACCCGGGCTGCTCATTGCTCCAGCCTGTGCCCTTCCATTAACTACTTTCTCTATTTTTGACAAGAAAAGCCCTGCTGCTGATATTAGGGAAGGTGTTAGAGAAGGAGTAGCTGGCTTGTGAGCTCTGAATTCTGCTAATACCTATCGCACAGTCTCAGAGAAAATCGTTCTCCTTCCACTGGAAGGAGTTATTTATAAGGTGGGAGTGATGACACAGGAATTATCAGTGCCATGTGCTTTCCATCTCTCCGAGGGAGGCTAATTCTATCCTCACAGGATCACTTGCCAAATCAGTGTTGGAATTAGCTTTTCCTTGTTCACAGGTTAAAACAATGTTGATGCCATCATTTAAGTATTCCCTCTGAATACAGTTTTGGTCTCAAGAGAGTGATTTCTATTCTCCCTCCTAGAAGTGCCCAGTGTCCTTCTAATGTCTAGAGAGAGGGTCCATAAATTGTCTTCTGTGTTATAGGCATGGATCCTAGGCTCTTTCATATACATTATCTCTTTCATCTCCCCCCATAAAGTGGAGAGAAAAGTACCACTGTCCTTTACCCATAACTCTACGTGTGGTGCGCTGGAAAATCAAGAAAATTAGAGTCAGAATGACCTGAATTGAAATTATACCTCCACTATTTCAATCATTCAATAAGTATGTTTTCAGAGCCCACCTAATGAAAGATAGTACTTTGCTAAGTGGCAGGAATACCACAGTGAATAAAATAGACATGTTCCCTGGTA
>NW_025794501.1:0-5846 GCF_021613505.1 Equus quagga | reverse complement strand
TCACAAGGATTTCTACAGAGGTCTTGCCCCCCACACCAGGCTCCTTTCCTTCCCTGATGGCAGCATTCTCAATCTATTGAATTGTGATCCATTTTCCCCCTTAGATGAGACAGGAAGAATGAAGCAGCTGGAGAGGAGAGGAATGCCCTTCCTTCAGTTGGGATAAGGTTCTGGCTGTCTTTTTTCTAGAAACCTTCATTTGTGCTATGGAGAGGCCTCTGGGTATATTTCGTGATGGTTGCCCCTGCTTTCTCTAGTCCAGAGCCACAAGTATATCTTTCTTTGTTTCTCATCTATAATATATCGAAGTTTATGGAGCAAAGAGATATTGTGGATGACCTGGGAATGGAGACTACTCCTTCAGAATTTTAGTGGCAAGAAATAAAACATAGTTAAAAAAAGATTAAGCAACACATAGAAAATTATTTTAATTGTATGAGGGCAGGCTGTGAAAGACAAGAGCAGGGATTCAGCCTGACTTCCAGAGCAACAGAACGTTGGAGCAGGAGAGAAATCAGGAATGAGCTTAAGCCAAGTCCTCCCACCCCCATCCTACACACATACACATCCCCAAGGACACATAGTTTCTTTTTTCTGCATACTTTTTCATGCTTGCTTAGTTTTACTGTATCTTTAGACCTGCAGGTATACGTAAATACTGACTGGTACCCAAACATAATAGAACAACCCATTCACATTGGAGAAAGTCTGCTTTGAGCAAAATTGTGCTTGTACATGAGGGGTACTGACTCCAGGATTACTTTCTCAGTCATTAATTGTCTCATTAGAAAGGTAATAAGTTTTTAGGAGAGTAAATTCACCCAGGAAAATCAAAACTCACCCATGTATTCTCTGACTTGTTCCAGGGCTGACCATACAGACAGTGGCCAGAAAATGGAATAAAATTTTTCTAAATTGAAAGATACAGACAAATAAGAAAATAGAAAATTGAAAATTCCCCACTGATGACATGGGAAAATGAGATGGATCACTCAACAGAGCTATAATTGTTTAGGGGGTTTCAAGACAGACTTTATTAATTAAATTCCATTTAAGGTAAATTTTGAATAGGTATTTCTCCAAAAAAGACACACAAATGGTCACTAGATAAATGAAAATGGGTTCAACATCAATAATCATCGGGGAAATGCAAACCAAAACCACAACAAGAGATCATCTCACACCTGTTAGTAGGGCTATTATCAAAAAAATCCCACAAAAGACAGTGAGTGTTGGCCAGTGTGTGGAGAAAAGGGAACTCTGTCCATTGTTGGGAATATAAATTTCTGCAGCCATTATGGAAAACTATGGACATCTCTCAGACATTAAAATAGAACTATCATATGATCCAGCAATACCACTTTTGAGCATATATCCAAAGGAAATGAAGAGAGGATTTCAAAGAGGTATCTGCATTCTTATGTTCACTGAAGCATTATTCACAATAGCCAAAACAGGGAAGCCACCTAAATGTCTATCAACAAACAAATGGATAAATAAATTGTAGCATATACTTATAATGGAATGTTATTCAGTCTTAGAAAAAGAAGGAAATCTTGTCATTTGTGACATCAATGAATCTAGATGACATTATGCTAAGTTAAATATGCCAGACACGGACGACAAACGCCGCATAATACCATTTCTATGAAGGCTGAAATTTCTTAGCATGACACACAAAATCCTTCTCTCTCATATTTCTATAATTTCTGCCTTAGATATTAATTTCCAGAAACACAAAACTTGTCCTGTAGTGCCTCAGGTCTATCTTACTGTTTCTGGAATTTGTGCTTTATTTTATCCTGACTCACTGGCTGGAAAACCCTTCACAGTCCCAAATATTTGTTCTAACACACAGATCATAGACTTTTATCTCATGTGAGTTCTAAATGGTCAGCTCTAGCCATCAGGGTGAGAGAACTCTTTTAAGAAACTCTTTTTTACCCCAGGCACTTTAGGCTTGCCTCAGCCCAGGATGGAGCATTCAGAATCTGAAGAATTGACACTTGGACAGGGCCAAAAAGTTCTTGGTCATGAAGGAATCTTTCTATAGCCCATCACAGAACTTGTTTGGCAATGACTTCTCCTAACCCCTGGAGGGAAGCTTCTGTGTTCTGCAAGGCAGGGATGTTTAGAGCATTGCCCAAGATGCTGTGAAATTACTCTCCATTGAGAACTCCCTGACAGTTTCCTCATACAGAGGGAAGACATTTTCAATTTTGACGTTCTTAAGGGTAAGTCAATATTGTGGGGCTTGGAAAGGAAAGAAGAAACAGCCACATGTTTGAGGATGGTACCAATAAGTTTTGTGATGAAGCCCTGCATTGGATGTCTAGAGAGATGAAAGAGGATCTGTTCTCTAAGGTTCCATTTAGGAGCTATTGGGAGACATAGTTTCCTTAAGCCTTCCCCAAGTGTACTGCTATAAGAGAGAACAACAATAGAATGCATAATTAGGAAAGCATGGAAACCCACTGACAAATCCTCTCTTCTTAAGTAAATCTTGATGTATAAGTATCTGAATCTATGTGTGGATTAATTGTCTGCCTCCCAAATAAGCCAAGGTAAAATTGAGAAAGGACTGTAGGAGAGAACTGCATAGGGAGAAAGCTGTGATATGAAGAGAGTTTAAAAAGATAGAGTCTGGGGCCGGCTTCGTGGCTGAGTGGTTAAGTTTGCACCCTCCGCTGTGGCGGCCCAGGGTTCGGATCCTGGGCGTGGACATGGCACCCCTCATCAGGCCATGTTGAGGTGGCATCCCACATCCCACAACTAGAAGAACCTGCAACTAAGATATACAACTACATACAGGGGGTTTGAGGAGATAAAGCAGAAAAAAAAAGAAGAAGATTGGCAACAGTTGTTGCTCAGGTGCCAATCTTTGAAAAAAAAAAAGAGAGAGACAGTTTCCTCTTGCAAAAAAAAGAAAGTGATCATCTAAGTCAATAAACTCAGGTTTCTTGAGTTTAAAGTGAATTATTTCTAAATCATTGACTTATCAACCTTGAAAACATACTTGAAGCATAAAATTATAGGAATTTGGGGCCTGCCAAGTGGAACAGCGGTTAAGTCCACATGTTCCGTGTCTCGGAAGCCTGGGCTTCACCAGTTCGGATCCCGGGTGCAGACACGGCACTCACGTGGCGAGCCATGCTGTGGTAGGCTTCCCACATATAAAGTAGAGGAAGATGGGCACGGATGTTAGCTCAGGACCAGTCTTCCTCAGCAAAAACAGAAGGATTGGCAGATGTTATCTCAAGGCTAATGTTCCTCTGGAAAAAAACAAAAACTGTAAGAATTTGAGGAATAAATAAATGAGACTAAATTGACAAAATTGCTTAGCTTTATTTTTTTTTAATTATTTATTTATTTATTTATCTTTTGAGGAAGAATTAGCCCTGAGCCAACATCTGCCATCAATCCTCCTCTAACAAGCGGTGCATGGGTTCACGCTCTGGAGCTGAACAGGCGAACCCAGGGCCACCAAAGCAGACCATGCAAACTTAACCATTGCACCACCAGCCGGCCTCTTGACTTAACTTTGTTATTAAATATTACGTCTTTTTGATGCATGCCATTTTGATATGGTATGCGTATATATGCTGGTACGAAATTTATTTGGAGGATGAAAACCATCATCTTTTGACTATCAGGTAGTATGAGTTTCATTAAGCCTTTGGTGTTAATCCTAATGTGGTTGCAGAAAGAATGCATACTGATTTGATCTAAAGTACAGTGCTGTTTGCAATGTTGCTCTCCCTTTGATAACACTTTTGAATAACTGTTTTACTGTCTACCTACTAGTGAACACTAAGAGCCCCTCTAAGCAATTAGCTTATAGTCTATGCTTAAAATTGTCCAAATGAACTTCTGCTCACTTCTCTCGTTGTCTAAAAATAAGAAATGATTTATTGTCTGAAGCAGACAAAATAATGTTGACAATCTCTAGGTATTGGATTATATATTTCACAAAATATTTGCACTGAATAATTTCTAGGAATCTTCAAGTTAAAAAATCAGGTAAAAGGCATGGAATTGCTATATTTACAATGTACAGAACGTCAGAATGAATAAGAGGTTTGACCAAGTTTATTCAATGAGTTTGTGATAAAGTTAGGATTAAAAGCCATACCCTTTGCTTTTTGCCCTGCAACAATTTTATCACTTTCTATCACTAAATTTGTTTTCACAACAAATAGTCATTTATAACAATAAAAAAATCCTCTTCCAGGTACTTGGATAAATGTGAGAAATGAAAAGTAAATAGGACGTTCCATGTATTGACGAATCTCAAATCCTTGTCACATAATACTCATTTTATTGCCCTGGTTAGGAAAATAAAAGTTGTATTACTGATTCAGTCTACCCCAAGAGCATCCCTTGTGCTTGTATCTTCATGTCAGAAGTCTTTGAGGGGACTATTTAATTAGTTATAAAAGTCCTGAAGTAGCTCTTATTAGTGTAAGATATGTGCAGGGTTGAAAGATGTGGTAGCGAAAGTCCACAGGTACCGTACATTGCTTGCATACTGTTATTCTGAAAGCAGCCTTCTCCTCAATGGGAGTATCCAACATTTCTCTTATCTTATTCATATTATTTCTTAAACTCCCTCCATTTTTAGCACATTATTGGAAATTCATAAAACCATTTATAGAAGGAGTAAAAGCAGTTGTCCAGCTTCTCACCACAGCAGAGCCAAGCTTAAAATAGAGATTCTCTGATCAGTTGGTCTTCTTTGCATTGTATCACCACTGATAAAATGACGGCCTTGGGTTATTATGACATCTCCCTCTTTTTTTGTATTTAATGACTCTCTTTATAAACATGTTGGATCATCTCAGTATGTGTGCATTCCTGGTAAACATTGCCACCATCATTTGTCTCAAAACTTCACTTTTGAAAAGAACTTTTCCTACTTCACCTAAGGACTCAGGGTTGCAAACCTTGTCTCTTAATTCTTAACCCTTTCCTCTCCTCCGTTGCCCACTTTAATTGCCATTTAGAGAGCACTAATATATTTTGCTGCATAAACAGTTTTCCCTTTGAAGATCAGAATTGTGTAGGTAGTAAGCACAGATGTAGAATTCAAATTTTAAGATAGATAAGTGAACTTTTCTTAGTGATTGCTTGGGTTTTGGATTCTCTGTGTCTACTCCTTTTCCTGTTGGCATCCTCACATGAGCTAAAGCTGGTCTATGTCTGCCAGCTGCCCCTGGCATTAACAAGATTCTTTCCTTTCTTTTCCTGCCTGATGCTTTTCTTTGCACCTACCCCATTAAACACTCACACACACACACACACACACACACACACACACATACAGGCCCAGGCAATGCACTCCCTCACAGTCACACACAAACATATGCACATCTTCAAATGGCTGCTTTTTTTCAATTCTGATCTTACTCCAACTGTTTCCTCCTTGAGAGTTATTCCCAGAACACTTTATATAAAACACTATCACTGGCAGCCCTTCTATCAGCATTATTTACTTCACAATATTCATCTCTATTTGCATCCATTGTGTTCATGATGCTTCATTGTAGCTGTACTTTTGTCTATCCTGCAGATAGCTATAATGCTAGCACTTACAAATAAGGGTCCTTAACACTATTCATTTACTGAAAAAAATATTTAAGCAAATACTAGGATTTTAAAACTGACTCTCTGACTGTATATAAGCTGACATCATATTTGAAACTTTTTAAAAATCAGAATTTTAAGGGAGCCTTTAGCTTATGCAGATATGCAGATAGAAGTCACACCAGGCTTCTGATTCTCCAAAGGCTTTCCTTATCACAGCAGAGATCTTCCTCTGATTTTCTTTTCCTTCTTTTTTTTTCACC
>NW_025794500.1:0-6858 GCF_021613505.1 Equus quagga | reverse complement strand
CCTACCACAGCATGGCTTGCCAAGATTACAAAATACCAGGCACTCTTCTATGTGCTTTCCATGTATTATTTCATATATTCTTTTACAAAAGTCCATGAAATACTATTCTCATCTCCATTTACAAGTGGGGACACTGAGGCACTGAATTGTTAAGCCATTTACCCAGGATCAAGAATAGTGGCCTGGGGTTTGTGGGTTTGGATTCTGGGTGTGGACCCACACACCGCCCATCAATCCATGCTGTGGTGATGTCCCACATACAAAATACAGGAAAACTGGCACAGACGTTAGCTCAGTGACAACCTTCCTTAAGCAAAAAGAGAATAGTTGGCAACAGATGTTAGCTCAGGCCCAATCTTCCTCATCAAAATGCAAAAAAAAAGAATTAGACATGAACATATACATGGGACAAAGCTGCATAAAACTCAATACTTGCCTATACAAATAAATACAATAAAACTGGGGAAATCTGAATAAGATTGGTGGATTGTACCAATGTTAATATCCCAGTTGCGATATTGTACTGCAGTTTTGCAAGATGTTACCATTGGGAGAAACTGAGGAAAGGGTATGAGGGATCTCTGTGTATTATAACTTACAACTGCATAATCTACGATTAAACCAATAAAAATTTCCAAAAAAAGAGAATTAAAAAGAAGGCATGGGGCCGGCCTGGTGGTGTAGCGTTTGAGTTAGCACCCTCCACTTTGCTGGCCCTGGGGTTCACAGGTTCAGATCCCGGTTGTAGTCTTATGCACTGCTCATCAAGCCATGCTGTGGCAGGCGTCCCACGTATAAAGTGGAGGAAGATGGGCACGGATGTTAGCACAGGGCTGATCTTCCTCAAAAAAGAAAAAGGCATGTAAAATATCATCTCATTTATGTAGAATTACACACATATATGTGTGATGCATAGGCAAATGTATGAACAGATGGTCACCAAGATGTTAACGGTGATTAACCTTAGGTAGTAAGTCTTGGGTTAATCACTCTTCTCTGAATCACTGCTAGTTCAGGGTCCCATCATGTCTCCGGTCCTCTTCACAATCCCAACGGCCTCCGTCCACACAGCCCCAAAACCTGCAGGAGGGCTTAAGCGGGGCAGATGAAGGAGAGGAGGACGTCCACCTCGTTGCTGACGATAAGCCGTCCTGGGTGGATGTTGTCGGGCAGGGCCAGACTGGAGGTCATTTCCCAGGCGTCCACAAAGGCCACACGGAGGTCAGCAAAGGCAGCTCGGAGGAGCCGGTTAATCTGCAGGGTGAACCAGTCGCTGCCATACACAGACTTGTAGCCGGTGTTGGCCAGTTTGATGATCACAAGAGTGCGGGGTTCCCGGGCCAGCAGTGCAGCCACGGCTGCCCGGATCCCTGCCAGTCGTCGCACAAAGATGGATGGAGGGAAGGTGGTGAAGTGAGCACCCGGGCCCAGCACCACCACCGTGTGGGGGCCCCCGGCCAGGCCGCTCAGCTGCTTGGCCACGGAATGCAAGGAGGCCACTGGTGCACGGAGGCAGCACAGGGGCCAGCCGTGGGCTCACCAGTTTAACGTGATGCCCCGAGCGGTCTCCACCGCCATCAGGGGCCCTGCCTGATGTATGGCATGTAGATCCACTGGCTTCAGAACTGTGAGGAGAAGGAGAGAAGAGGCTTAAGGGTTGATACAGGACTGTGTACCATCCTCTTGTACAAATACGACGTCTAGTCCCTACTTCCCAGGACATAAGCATTCTGTCCCTAAACCCTAAGGCCACCTCCCTAAATTTTAAGATTGCCAAGAATCTCACTATTATCCATCAGAACTCTTTTTCAGTTTCCTTTTAATTCTCTAAGGCATTTGGCTTCCCTACGCTGGTTAACCTCTTCCGAAAATCTTCCTTTCCTTTCTTGTCTTTTGTAGCACTACATTATCCCATTTTTTCCTACCTTTCTGGTCATTCTTTGCTCAATTGTTTGCTTCATGTTTTCCTTGCACTCTGTAAAGGAAGGCGTTCCCTGAAATTCTATCACTATCAACCACATTTCTTTATCATTTACCTTGTGGGGATTTCACTCCTGCCGCTTCAGTTTTTGTCTAAGAGCTGATATCTTCCTGAGCTTTGAGGCCACACTTCCCACTGCCCATTCAATATTTTTTCTATATTGTTCCATTGCTTGAACATTCTATACATTGCTGTGATAAATGAGTCTATTATCTCTGCACAAATCTTTCTTTCTACGTCCTCAACTTCCCCCTACTGTGCCATATCAGTCAGCTATTGTTTTGGATGACTTTCCAATGTTTTATCCTTTTTTCTTAGCTCTCCATGGGGAGGGTTTTAGTCACATCTGCTACCTCTCTGCGTCTTAATTTGAAGTTAAATTATTCAAGTCCAGCGGCCGGTGCCATGGCCAAGTGGTTAAGTTCACGTGTTCTGCCTTGGTGGCCCAGGGTTTTGCGGGTTCAGATCCTGGGCGGGGACCTAGCACCACTCATCAAGCCATGCTGAGGTGGCGTCCCACATAGCAGAACCAGAAGGACCTACAACTAGAATATACAACTATGTACTGGGGGGCTTTGGGGAAATGAAGAAGGAAAACAAAAAACAAAGATTGGCAACATGTTAGAATAGGGCCAATCTTTAAAAAAAATAATTAATAATTCAAGTCCTATTCCTTGTTCATTTTTAAGGTTTCTTATGTCCAACTCTTGCATTCGACTTTGAGTTTATGCTCATAATAGTCTTGGCTGCATTCACCTAACAGTATTCCCCAAGTACAAATTGGCACTGTTCCTGGTGCTTTCGTAAACAACGGTGAAAAAGAGATGGAAGTCTTTGTCCTCATGGAGCTTACTGTCTCTTTGAAGAGAGAGATTTCCTGACATAGAAGGGGAGGTGGAAATCTTGAGAAACCAAAAGAAGGTTGATGCTCTCGGAGCATAACAAATGGCATTAGGTGAGGTTAGAGATATAGGCAAGTTCAGGTCATGTAGTCTCTTGTACATCATGTTAATGATTTTGACTTTTTCCCCAGGAAAATTAGAGTCCAATGAAGGTGAGTAACACGATCCAATTTACATTTTAAAAAGCTCCTACTTGCTCTTTTGTGAAAACCTGTTGTGAAGATATGGGGACTAAGAAGTGAAATAGGAAGCCCAGTTTAAAGGACTTTATAACAGGCTTGGCAATGGGCAAGGATGGAGAGAAGCAGAGACAGAGGGAACAGGGTGGGTTCCAGATTTTTATATATATATATATATGTATTTTTTTTATTCTTTTAGTAGCTAAATTTTTTCCAGCTTTATCAAAGCATAATTGACAAATAAAACTGTGTGTATTTAAGGTGTACAACATAATATTTTAATACACATATGCATTGTGAGATGATTACTACAATTAAACTAATTAACATATCCACCACTTCACACAGTTGCCTTTTTCTGTGTGTATGATGAGAACACTTAAGATCTACCCTTTTACAAGTTTGAAATATAAAATAGATATTATTAACTATAGTCACCATGCTGTACATTAGATCTCCAGATCATATCCTGAACAACTGAAACAATATATTTTTGATGTAGAGTACACAGGACTAGATAACTGGTTGGATGCTAGCATCAAAGCACGGGAGATATCAATGAGTCCCAGATTCCCGGTTTTAGCAATTGGGAGATAATGGTACTTACTGTGTTTCCGGCAGTCTAGATTACATTTTAGTGATTGGGGAAGGAGGAAGGTGATCCAGAAGTTAGTGCTATATTGAACTTTTGGATGCTTGAGAGGCATCCACATGGCAGTTGGAGTTCAGAAGAGAGGTCTGGGTCAGAAAGATTAATTTGGAATTCATTGTAATTATGGATGGTGTCAGAGCCATGGGAATAAGAAAATCGCTTAGGAACATCATGGGATAGGGAGAAAAGAGGAAGTCCAAAATTAACTTCAAAGAACTTCATTATATAAAGCAACTATGCTTACTATGTTCAAGGAAATAAAAGTCTAATTTGAAAATCTCAGCAATGACCCAGGAACTATAAGAAAAGATTTTGGAGATTTGAAAAAGAATCAACCGAAATGATGGAAGTAAAAAAACTACAATACCTAAAAATTAGAACCAGTGATTGGGTTTAACAGCACATTGAACACAACTGAAGAGACAAGCAGTGAGTTGCTACACACATTGGAGAGAAAAATCCAAAAATAAGTGAAGAGGGAAAAAGACAAAAAGCACAGAAGAAAGGGAAGATACAAAGAATAGAGTGAGAAAAATAGAACATAATCTGATTGGAATGCCAGAGGAAAAAAGAGAAAAAATAGGAATAGTTACTATTGGAAGAGATAATGGTGGAAAATTTCCCAGAAACAAAGATGCAATGAAGGGCATCAATCTATTCTTTCAAAGATCCCAACAAAGCCAAAGTAGAATTTGTTGAAAAATCCATTTCTTATCACATTTAACTGAAAATATAGAAAAATCAAGTGAAAAATAAGAGAAGACAAGAATTACCAATGCCAGGAATGAAACAGAGGCTATCACCACAGACTCCGCGGACATCGAAAATATAATAAGGAAATACTACAAACAACTCTGCACCTGTAAATTTGACATCTTAGATGAAATGGACCAATTCATTGAAAAGCACAAACTATTACAAGTCACCTACTAGGTAATAGCTAATTTGAATAGCACTATAACTATTAAGAGAAAGGTAGGTGACTTAACCAAATGCAATGTGTGTACCTTGTTTGAATCCTGATTCAAACAAATCTAGTAGGAAAAGATACATCATGCAAATAGTAACCAAAGGACGTTGGTATAGACCTTAATGCAAACCTCATTTGTAGAAATAAGAAAGGTTTTTCTATAATGATAAAAAATTCAATTTTCCAGGAATGCGTAATAATTATAAATAGCTATGCATCTAATAATATGGTGTTAAATAAATAAAGCAAATTTCAAAATACACCCTAACACATGGACAAGCAGACAAATTCACAATCATCCTGAGAGATTTTCATACATATCTCTCAGTATTTGGTAAAATAAGTAGACAAAAGATTGGTAATGATGTAGAAGATTTGAACAACATGATTTTAAAACCAGTTCTATTTATAAAGCTGTCAATTATAGAATACACATGTGGAACATTTACAAAATTGATTGTATACTGCGTAAAAATTGAGTCTCACTAAATCTCAAAAGACAAGTTATGTGAAATACGTTTTCTGGTCACAATGAATTACATTAGAAATAAATAACAAAAATAGTATTAATGGAAAGATACACCATGTTAATAATATCTCAGTTGATACCAAATTAAACTACAAATTCAATATAATCACAATTAAAATCTCAACAGCAATTTTTTTTAATTCTGCAAATTGATTAAAAAGAGTCATACGAAGGTGCAAAAGGCCGAAAAATTGCCCATGCCTATTTAAAGAGGAACAAAAATGCAGGTCTTGTCCACCAGAAATCCAAAATTATTACAAAACTATAGTAATGCAGACTGCCTGGTATTGGTTCTGGGGTAGACAAACAGATTCACTGAACGGAATAGAGAGCCCCAAAACAGACCCACACATGGACACATGATTCATGATGAAGATGCCCTGCAGAGCTATGGGGAGAGGATGGGCTCCCCAGTCAATGGTCAATCAGGTATTCAAATATCCAAAACTTAAAATAAAATGTGTAATCTCATAAGTAATCGAGAAATTGAAGTTAAAATCACACGAGCCACTACTACACACCCAGAATTTGTGACAAGTATTTAAAAATGGTAATATCAAATGCTGGCAAGAATGTGGAATGACAAGGACTACTGGTGAGAGAGTCAACTGGTAAAATCGCTTTTTAAAAATAGGCAGAATCCATAAGTCTAAAGACACACCTACTCTCTGATCAGCAAAACCACTGCCAGGTGACACCCTACAGAAACACACGCTCATGTGGACTGTAAAGTTACATGCACAAGAATATTGATCGTGGTATTTTTCCTGATAGCCCCATCGATAGTAGAATGTAAAATATAGTGTAATATAATCATACAATGAAATACCACATAACAGTGAAAATGGATGAAGTACTATTACATGAGAGAATATGGATGAATCTTAAATACATACGATTGAGCAAAAGAAGCCAGACACAACAGAATTCGCAGTGTATGTTTCAACTTCATTTATATGAAGTTGAAAGTCAGACAAAATTTACATATATTGTTTAGGAATGCCCAGTAAGTTGGCAAAACTATAAAGAAAAACAAGGGCATAAATATTATAAAAGTTAGAATAATGAGCACGACTAGAATAATGGAAGAGAGAGAAGGAGTTATAACTTGGGAAAGACATGCTATCAGGGGGCTTCTGGAATGAGGGTCTTGTTTTCTTTCTTCCTTTGGGTGGGTGTTATATGGGTGATCATTTTATAACAACTTGTTAAACTGTTTTATGCGTTTTCTCTCTGTTTTGTTATATTTTACAATAAAAATTTAAATAAAATTATGTACACCCATTAATATATATACACGCATACATATAAACAAAATGCTATATTTGTAAAAAGAAATATCTGATGGATAAATAAGAAATCAACAAAATAGTTACCATAGATGGAAGGGAAATGGACTTTGCGAGGAAGGTATGTAAACAAGACTTCTCTCTGGGTAATTTTCTGTATAGTTTTGACTTTTTCTTTCTTTCTTTTTTTTTTTTTTGAGGAAGATAGCCCTGAGCTAACATGTGCCGCCAATCCTCCTCTTTTTGCTGAGGAAGTCTGGCCCTGAGCTAACATCCGTGCCCATCTTCCTCTACTTTATATGTCGGACACCTACCACAGCATGGCTTGCCAAGATTACAAAATACCAGGCACTCTT
>NW_025794499.1:0-10419 GCF_021613505.1 Equus quagga | reverse complement strand
GGCAGAGAGAACAGTTGGTGCAAAGGCCCTGAGCCAGGAGGGAGCACGGCCCTTCCAGGAGTTGAACCAAGTCATTGTGGCTGGAGCAGAGTGAGCGGAGGGGAAGGCAAGAGAGAGAGGCAGCCGCTGGATGGTGTAGACGTTTTGTACTTTATCCTAAGAGCTAAGGGGAGCCCCTAAGAGGTTTTAAGCAGGTGAGGGACATTGTCACATTTGTCACCTGGACCGGATACTCTGGCTGCTTCGTGGAGAACTCATGAGGTCGGGGGTGAGCATGGGGACACCGAGGGGAGAATGGAGTTTTAGAACTGAACTCGGGCAGTGATGCAGGGTGGGGAGGGGTGGGCAGGGCAGCGGTGGGGGTGGACTGCATAGGATGGTGGACGAGGAAGGACGAAGCTAGGAGTCAGCATGGTGACAGCTTCAGCCTGTGAATAGTGCAGAGAGAGAGGCCACGTTCTGAAGGAAAAGCGCCCTATGTTATTATCACTCCTGCCTCTGGTTCCTGTCTCCTCTTCCTTTACTCGCCCTCCACCCCTTCCTACAGCTGCCTCAGGCACGGTGAGGTCAAGAGGCCAGAGAAGCTGCTTTCAATTCAGAGTGTGAATTCCCACAAAAGTCCAGTCATGGAATTTCATGGAAACTACCCAGTCCTGAATTCCTGCTCTCCTCTTTCCCTCTTTGCCATCACGCGCCCTCCAGGCTGCAAGCAGGACGCTGGCTCAGGTTCTCCCTAATTCTGTGAATAAACAGAATAATTAGAAAGAAACAAACAAGTGCCAAATGAAACCCGAGTCTTCATGGATTTCCTTCAAGCCTTCCCAAGTCCACAGTGGTGTGAAGCCCCCGCGCTGCGTGCCATCAGCCACCCTGAGTCTGAGTCGTCCAGAGAGCGCTGCCTGGTGTCTCAGCTGGGGAAAGCAAGGGTGCTGGCTGGACCCAGTGTTTTCAGTAGTCGTTTCTCTTCACTGTTGCACTGATTCCAAGTGACAGATACGCAACCTGAACCAGCTTAAGCCAAAGAGAACGTGTTTTGAGAACACTGGGGCTGCTCACAGACGTCAGGGAGGAGGGGACCGGTGCAGTGGCAGAAAGGGCTGTGGTCTCACATGGTAGAAGGCGCAAGGGAGCTCTCTGAAGTCTCTTTTATTTTCTGGGGTTTTTTTAAATTATTGTATTGAGATCGTAATGTTCTATAACATTGTGTTATGTCGGGTGTACATTATTGTGTATCAGTTTCTGTATAGAATTCATCGTGCTCCCCCCAGTACTCTAATTTTTATGTGTCACCGTACATGTGTCCCTTTACCCCTTTCGCCCACCCCCAAGCCCCTTCCCCTCTGGTAACTACTAATCTGTTCTCTTTATCCATGGGTTTATCTCCCACATATAAGTGAAATCATGTGCTATTTGTCTTTCTCTGTCTGGCTTATTTCACTTAACATCATACCCTCAAGGTCCATCCATATTGTTGCAAGTGGGACGATTTTGTCTTTTTTTTTCACTGCTGAGCAGTATTCCATAGTCTATATTTCCCACATCTTCTTTATCTGTTCATCTGTAGAAGGGCACTTGGGTTGCTTCCACATCTTGGCTATTGTGAATAATGCTGCAGTCAACATAGGGGTGCACAAATCTCTGTGGGTCATTGATTTCCAGTTCTTTGGATAAATACCCAGTAGTGGCATAGCTGGATCGTATGGTATTTCTATGTTTAACTTTTTGAGACATCTCTGTAGTGGCTGAACCAGTATGCATTCCCACCAGCAGCGTATGAGGGCTTTTTTCTCCGCATCCTCTCCAACATTTGTTATTTTTTGTCTTGTTAATTATAGCCGTTCTCACAGGTGTAAGCTGATATCTCATTGTAGTTTTGATTTGCATTTCCCTAATAATTAGTGATGTTAACATCTTTTCATGTGCCTGTTTCCATGTCTGTTCATATCCTCTGTCCATTTTTTGATCTGGTTGTTTGTTTTTTGTTGTTGAGTTTTATGAGTTCTTCGTATATTGTCAGATATGTGATTTGCAAATATTTTCTCCCAGTTGGTGGGTTATCTTTTCATTTTGTTCATGGGTTCCTTTGCCTTGCAGAAACTTTTTAATATGACGTAGTCCCATTTGTTAATTTTTTCTTTTGTTTCCCTACCTGGGGAGACACGGTATTTCAAAATATGCTGCTAAGACTGATGTCAAAGAGTGTACTATCTATATTTTCTTTTAGGAGTTTTATGGTTTCAGGTCTTACATTCAAGTCTTTAATCCATTTTGAGTCAATTTTTGTGTATGGCATAAGATAACGGTCTACTTTCATTCTTTTGCATGTGGCTGTCCAGTTTTCCCAACACCATTCATTGAAGAAATTCTCCTTTCACCATAACTTCTTGGCTCCTTTGTCAAAGATTAACTGTGTGTAGATGTGTGGTTTTATTTCTTTCGATTCTGTTCCATTGATCTCTTTGTCTGTTTTTGTGCCGGTACCATGCTGTTTGGATTACTATAGCTTTGGAGTATATTTAAAAGTCTGGGATTGTGATGCCTCCAGTTTTGTGTTTCTTTCTCAGGATTGCTTTGGCTTTTGGGGTCTTTTGTTGATCCATATAAGTTTTCAGATTCTTTGTTCTATTTCCATGACAAGTGTCATTGGAATTCTGATTGGGATTGCATTGAATCTGTAGATTGCTTTAGGTAATATCGACATTTGAACTATGTTTGTTCTTCCAATCAATGAGCATGGAATATCTTTCCATTTCTTTATAGCTTCTTGAATATCTTTCAATAATGTGTTATAGTTTTCAGAGTATAGGTCTTTCACTTCTTTGGTCAAATTTATTCCGAGATATCTTATTCTCTTTGTTGCAGTGGTAAATGGGATTGTGCTCTTGAATTCCCTTTCTGCTAGTTAGTTATTAGTGTGTAGAAATGCAACTGATTTTTGTCAGTTGATTTTGTACCCTTCAACTTAGTTGTTGATTATTTCTATTAGCATCTTCTCCCTGTGTCCTCCTGTGGTGGAAGGGGCCAGGGAGCTCTCTGAAGTCTCCTTTATAAGGGCACTGATCCCATTCATGAGTGCTCCACCCTCAGGACCCCATCACCTCCCAAAGGCCCACCTCCCAACACTATTATCTACAGGTTGGATTTCCACGTATGAATTTTGAGGGGACACAAAGAGTCCACTGCATCCTGCATGTCCGCTTTCCTTTTCTGTCTTCCTAAAGATTAGTTTTCTCCATGCTGGGGATTCACCTCTTCACAGCTTCAACAACGTGAGAGAGGCTGCCCTGATTTTCTGTGCTAAATACAAACTCTCAGATGCCCATTCCTGGACCCATTGACCGTGACCATGGGGGTAAGGGTGCAGCTGCCAAGGGGGCCATATTGAGGTGGCAGAGGGGCAGTTTCCAGGAATAGAGGAGCTATTAACCAGGCAGATAAGATGATCAGTGCCTTCCACGACCATTAACTCATATGGATCAAGAATCACGTACCTTTAGAGATGAGGTAAGATTTGGCACTCTCACTGCTGCGGGCCAGGTTCGTTTTCCAGACAGGGAACCACACCACCCACCAGTTGTCATACTGTGGCAGCTGTGTGTTGCTATGAAGCTGAAAGCTATATCACTGTTATTTCAAATACCAGTAGGGTCACCCATGGTGGACAGGTTTCAGCAGAGCTTCCAGACTAAGACAGACTAGGAAGAAGGACCTGGCTGCCCACTTGCAAAATAATTGACCATGAAAACCATGTGAACAGCAGTGGAGCACTGTCTGATAGAGCGTCAGAGGTGAGAGGATGGCGCAAAATCACCAGGCAGGGTTCAGCTCTGTGGTCCACAGGATTGTGAGGAGTCAGAATCCACTCCATAGCACTAACAACCACCACCTAGTTCCCTACCCTCTTGGTGCTTGGAAGCATCCCTGTTGTCTTAATAAGGACCATCACAGTTGCCGGGGTAACAAGCAGGAGTCCAGCCTCAGTCAAAGGCTGCCTGTGCCCATTGAATCTCTCGTGCACAGTCGTTTGTGTGGTTCTGGAGACGACTAGAATCCGAAGGCAGCTCTGTATCTTCACAGTCGGTATTTCCTGCTGGGACAGATTGCTGTGCGACAGCTTACCTTTCTGGTCTTCTCCGCCTTATTCTCATTCCTTAACAAGCTTCTTCATCCCCGGTGCTCCCGAGAGCTCTTTTATCTCCCCAACAGGGGAGCACATTTCTGGCTTTCTGGCTGCAGAGTCCGCACTGACACTCCTTGCTTTATAGCAGGGGCACTCAGACCAGCAATACCTGAGATGATTTCAGATGCTATGAGAGCCACCCAGGGATCCCTGCCCAGCTGAGGCCAACACACTCACTGTGCAGTCGCAGGAGGACAGCCTGGCCCTTCTGGGGATGGGGCACACACCCAGCACTGCCCTTCCCTCCAAGTCACTTCCAGGTCACCCCGCTGTTATCCCTCCTCAACAGCCCCCCCCCCCCCCCATCCCCCCCCTCCCCCCTGCATCCCCCCAGCCTTCCTCCCCCTGACTCTTTGGGGTCCTCCCGCCTTGTGCCCAGTTCCTCAGCACCCCCTTCCTACGTGTCCTCTCCCACACGCCCTCCTCAGGCCCTCCACTTAGCCTCCGCACTCTGTCCTGCCCGTTCAACCTCACCCAAACCCTGACACTGATGGCACCTCAGGGTCAGCACCCGCTCCCTCTCCCTCGGCTTCCCGTTGCACAGCCCTAGTTCTCTGTGCTTCTCTTCCAAGGCACTTACCACAGTCGTCATTCATTAGTCAGTATGGTTAGTTCTCTGGTGTCTGTTTCCTCCACTAGACTGTAGGCTCCCGGCAGCCAGGGATGGGTCCTCCTTGTCCACTCCTCCATCCTCAGTCCCTAGCGGTGTGTCTGACCCAGGTGGCTGCTCAGTACATTTGTGTTGAATGGATGAATCAATAAAGAAGGGACAGTAGAGCAGGTGCCAGAGATGCTGCAGGGGAGGGAAGCTGGTTCTGAAAGGAGAGATGCAAACAGGAACAGAGCGTGTCTGAACTTAGAAACCAAAGGGTTCACAGGCACCTAGTGTGGAAAGCATTAGGATCCTGTCCTCGACTTGTGGACACACCCAGCCTTGCAGACACACCCACAGATTTGCATGCACACACGCACACATATACACACACTGCAGTAAGAGCACATGCCCACAGATTTGCACGCAGACATACACACATATACACACGCATGGCAGTAACAGCAGTACCTCCCAATATGAAGCATAAAGATAGGTTGGTAACATGAAATCTCTACCTCAGGATACATCCTGAAGTTGGAGGAGGAACAGGGGCTAATATTTTGGCCAGAATTTGATCTTGAGGCAAACGGCTCAATCAACTCAGTCGATTTGCAACTCAGCTCAACTGAAAGCAGGATCAATAGTGAGAGAAATCATAACATGATCAGTTTGGTTTCAATGCCTCTAGCTCCCATCCAAGTCCTCTCCCATCCCCCTCCTCCAATCTCGAGCGTTTTTATGCCTTCTCTAAACTCCTTGGAATCAAAAGAAGACCTTCCGAGAAGGAGCAGACAAAAATTCTGTCTATAGTGTAAATGGCTGATAGGACAAAGTATTGCTCTTTCCAGGAACACTTGCACTTTGTAATAAACACCTTAAGCCACAGCAACAACGTTTGGGGTCCTTGTGCCCTCGTGATTGTATTCTGCAGATAGCCACCTGTCTCACAAAGGTTGTCCCAACCTTCCATTCACTGGAAGGCACTTGACATGGCTGTTTTAGCACAAGACTCTTTTGCCAAAGGGACCTTTTCATGTATCATTTTGAAAAACCATTAGGCTTCAAACCATTAAAAAATTATCAAGTGATGTAGCTAACATACATCTTCATTGCATCCCGTCCTCATCCCCACTCCTTCCTTCTCACCACTGATGACACTGTATCAGAGCTGCCAGATCACAACTGTCCTTGAATCAAACGTTCTGCTTCATGTCGAGTGGGTCTCCTTCTTGCAAGTAGGACGCCCTCCCACCTCACTAAATTGTGACAACTCATGAGAACTTTTTTTTGTGTGTGAGGACAATTGGCCCTGAGCTATCATCCGTTGCCAATTTTCCTCTTTTTGCTTGAGGAAGATTGTCACTGAGCTAACATCTGTGCCACTCTTCCTCTATTTTATGTGTGATGCCACCTCAGTGTGGCTTGATGAGTGGTGCTAGGTCCGCTCCCTGGATCTGAACCTGTGAACCTGGGGCCGCCGAAGTGGAGCGCACAAACTTAACCACTGCTCCGCCAGCCAGCCCCTCATCAGAACTTCTGACTCCAGTTCACTACCACACGCCCTGGACCACACTCTCTGCCAGCAGCTGTGCTTCTTGAGTACTGGGTGCTTGCTGTGTTGACCGAGGACAGGTTTTTACCTTGGGGGTCTACAAATGGGTTTCAGGAGTCTACGAACCCCCGAAATGATATAACCTAAATTTGATGAGTACATATATACTTTGTAAAGGGCAGGCGGAGTCTAGAGTTTTCATCAGATCTTCAGAGCAGTGTGATGACCACCAAATGTAGGAAACGACTGGTTTACATGAGTAATCCAGATATTTCAGGTAAAAACCGTCTATTTGGGAGCATGCCGCTTAGCATCTGCCCTCACCAGAGACGCTGTTAGGGGCAGAGCTGACTATTCAGTGATGTTTGTTTTGTTACTATGGGCAACCGGTTTATGTCGCCCCAAATCGAAAGTGGGTTTCCTGACACAAATGACGCACTTTGGAGGCAAGCTTTGAGGACTAAACAGAGAAGTTACTGAATTACTTTGGGGCCGAGTGAAGCACAGGTTTGGTGAGAATGTCCTGCCTTCTAGAAGGTGACCCTTTATCCTCTCTCCATGTGCAACCAGATTCCAAGAACCAGGTCTAAAAGGAGAATGCGGCTTCTGCCTTCCACGTTTCAGGCGACCCTGGGCTTGGGAGAAGACCCAGAAAGAGCAGGGAGGCGCAGGAAGCGGGACTCCCCTCTGCTTCTCTGCCCAGCTGTTCTGTCCTCTTCCAGCTGAGACTGAAGTCCGTCGGCAGCCACATGTTTCAGATTGAGCTAACTCCTCGCTGCCCTTAAAGGTCAGGAGAGCCACCGTGCTGACACAGGCCTTTCTCCCCCTGGCAGTCTGCCCCACGGCGACTCTTGAGTCATCACATCTGGATGACTAGGCTGACAAAAACGAGGTTTCGTGGGGTGAGTCGAACCGGCGGAAGTGGGGTGGCAGGGCAGAGTGATGAAGCAGAACCCTGCCCTTGGAGTCTGAGGATCTGGGTTCGAGTCCCTGCTCTGTGAACTCGGGCAGGCCACGATGAGCTCTTTGGGTCTCGGATGAAATTAGATAATGCAAGACAAGCTGCTTAACACGGCAAAGGGCGCCAGTCTGTGCTCCGTGGAAGGGATCGTGCAGGACCCGCACTGAGGCAGAAGCTGGCCCAGGCCGGGACGTGCTCATCCCTGACCCTCACAGTGGAGTGTCTTCACAGGTTGTCTGTGGAGACCGGGGGGTCCCCAGGCCTGTGGAGATTTGCCTCCCTGGTCATTTACTCAACAACTGTTTCTTCAGAGCCGCGCGCTGGGAGACAGTGAGGAGGCCTGAGGAGGCACCTGCTCACTCTAGAGCTCAGCTCTCTGCACCCAGGCGGCCTCCGCCAAAACACCCAGTGGTTGGCTGCCAGAGGGAGCGCTCAGCCCTGCGGGCCTCTCAAGCCGGGGGCGGGGTTGGAGCCTGGGGAGGGAAGGAAGGAGGGGAAGGTTTGGGTCACAGTTCTCTGTCTTGTCCCTAGGTGGCAGCACCAACTCAAGACTGCTGCCCCGCAGTCCTGGCTGTTAGCTGGGACTCAGAAATTCCCCCAGGGCGCTCAACCGTCAGCTATAGCTCCAGCTTTGGAGGTAACGAAGGTGAGTTTGAGCCCCATCTCTGCACTCCACTGTGTGACCTTGGGCAAACCATGTAACCTCTGAGTCTGTTCCTTTATCTGCAAAATAGGGAAAGGAATGGTTCCTAAAATAATCCAGTGAACAATGAGGCAAATGTTTGATAAGTGGCAGCCGCTCTCCCCTCTGCCCCAGCAAGGAGACGGGGCAGCACAGCCCGCTTACTCTTGCACACATATCCCTATTCTGCACCTTTTTTTCCTCTTTCAAGACAGCCCCCGAGGCTTCTTTGAAACGAGCACGAGCACGGAGATAAACATTCGGGGTGGGGGAGTGCGAACGCAGGGGGAAGGTCCGCAGTCTGATTTTTCTAGAAGAGATCCACTTTCCCCCTTCCTTGCCTCCTTCTACCCCTTCTCTTCCTCTTCATTTCTTTCTCTATCCGGGGAGTTTTATTTGCGAATGTGTGTTAACCACCTGCTCTGTGCGGAGCCCTTGTCTAGGCAGGGACAGGTGGGGAGCGAAGGCTGCGGAGAGCAGGGTCACGCGCACTGGAGAGCGCCCCTCCCTCAGAGGCGCTCCCATCCTATAGGCGCGGAGCTGGTCCTCACGCGTGGGCGCTCAGTGCAGCCAGTGGTACAAGACTGAAATACTGAGGTTCTAGCTGGCCGGTAGCCCTGCCCTAGCGCCCTCCGCACTGCAGCGCGGGGCCTGCCGAGCGCCTGCTCCATCTTATCTGCCTGGTTAATTGCCCCTGTCTTCCTGGGGACTGCGCCTCCTCCACCTCCATATGGCAGCTGCACCCTTGCCCCCATGGTCACAGTCAGTGGGTCCAGGAATGGGCATCTGGGAGTTTGTATTTAGGACAGAAAATCAGGGCAGCCTCTCTCAGGCAGCTGAAGCTGCGAAGAGATGAAACTTTAGCGTGAAGAAAACTAGTCTTGAGGAAGAGAGAAAAAGAAAGCGGACACGCAGGGTGCAATGGACAGTTTGTGTCCCCCCAAAATCCTATGTGGAAATCTAACCTGTAGATACTAGTGTGGGGACGTGGGCCTTTGGGAGGTGATGGGGTCCTGAGGGTGGAGCCCTCATGAATGGGATCAGTGCCCTTATAAAGGAGACTTCAGAGAGCTCCCTGGCCCCTTCCACCACAGGAGGACACAGGGAGAAGACGCCGTCTATGAACCAGGAAGGGGCCTCACCAGACACGGAATCTGCCAGAATCTAAGTAGTCAGCCTCACAGCCGCTAGAACTGTGAGAAGTAAATTTCTGTCGTTTATAAGGTGTTTTTGTTATAGCAGCCCAAACGGACTGAGACACAGGGAGAACCAGAGACGGGAAGAGTCCTGAGGGGTTCCAGTCCCTGGTTCTGGCAGTTCCCGAGGCTGCAGCCACACTCTCAGAGCCCTTTCTGCCACTGGACAGGTCCCCACCTCCCTGATGTCTGTGAGCAGCCCCACTGTTCTCAAAACATGTTCTCTTTGGTTTATGCTGGTTGGGGTTGCGTATCTGTCACTTGCAATCAATGTAACGGTGAAGAGAAACGACTACTGAAAACACTGGGTCCAGCCAGCACCCTTGCTTTCCCCAGCTGACACAGCAGGCAGCGCTCTCTGGACAACTCAGAGCTCAGGGCGGCTGATGGCACGCAGCCTGGGGCTTCACACCACTGTGGACTTGCGAAGGCTTGAAGGGAATCCATGAAGACTTGGGTTTCATTTTGCACTTGTTTGTTTCTTTCTCATTATTCTATTTATTCACAGAATTACGGAGAACCTGAGCCAGTGTCCTGCTTGCAGCCTGGAGGGTGCATGATGGCAAAGAGTGAAAGGGGAGAGCAGGAATTCGGGACTGGGCAGTTTACGTAAAATTCAATGATTGGACTTTGGTGGGAATTCACACTCTGAATTGAAAGCAGCTCCTCTGGCCTCTTGACCTCGCCATGCCTGAGACAGCTGTAGGAAGGGGTGGAGGGCAAGTAAAGGAAGAGCAGAGAGGAACCAGAGGCAAGAGTGCGCTTTTCCTTCAGAACTTCGCTTCTCTCTCTGCAAGATTCACAGGCTGAAGCTGTTTCTCTCCCTCCGGAGGGCACCATGCTGACTCCTCCCTCTGTCCATCCTCGTCCTCCATCCCATGCGGTCCACCCCTACCACTCCCCTGTCCCCCCGACCCTCCTGCACTTCCCGAGTTCAGTTGTAAAACTCCATTCTGCCCTGGGTGTCCCCATGCTCACCCCCGACCCCAACTGAGTTCTCCATGAAGCAGCCAGAGTATCCTGTCCAGGTGACAAATCTGACAATGTCCCTCACCTGCTTAAAACCCTCAGTGGCTCCCTTTCCCTCTTAGGATAAAGTACAAAACCTCTACACCATCCAGCAGCTGCCTCTCACTGTTGCCTTGCCATCCCCTCAATCTGCCCCAGGCACACTGACTTGGTTCCACTCCTGGAAGGGCTGTGCTGCCTCCTGGCTCAGGGCCTTTGCACCAACTGTTCTCTCTGCCTGGATG
>NW_025794498.1:0-4657 GCF_021613505.1 Equus quagga | reverse complement strand
CCTGCGCTGACGGCCACGGCCACCGTGCTGCTGTCTCTGGTGGAGAGCGGCCAGGCGCCAAAGGCTTCGTCGAGGGCGTCGAAGGGCGTCACAGGCGCAGAGACTGCGCTGGTGGATGTCAACGTGTATCTGATCATCGCCATCTGCGCGGTGTCCAGCCTGTTGGTGCTCACGCTGCTGCTGTACGTGGCTCTGCGGTGCTCAGCGCCGCCCATTGAGGGCGCGTGCGGGCCGGGGAAGCCCACGCTGGTGTGCTCTGGCGCGGTGGAGAGCTGGTCTTATTCACAGCAGAGGCGGCAGAAGGTGTGCTCTGGGGAGGGGCCACCCAAGGCGGATCTCATGGCCTTCAGTCCCAGCCTCCCACCGTGTTCAGTACTAGATGCGGAAGTGGAAGAACAGTCTATTGGAGGGGAGCCTTCTAGGAAGGTGGGTTATACCTTTTTTTTTCATATTATGCTTTGAGAATAATACTTTGTTTCAACATTTTTTCCCCTCAAATATATGTCTCGGAATATCTTCATGCTTTTGTCTATATAGTGTATTCCAGAATACCTTAAATATTTCTAGTAATACCTATGGTAATATTGATTATTCAGAAAGTCAAATTTATATTTTGTCTATCACACCCTGTGCATCAATTTTCGCTTGATATTTCAGCTTTTAAAATATGCCATTTATTCTGAATTCGTTTATATTTTCCATTTCAAATATTTGATGTAGGTTGCTGGTTTTGATGGGTTTTTCCCCCCAAACCAGTATCTTTTTTATGTTACTGATATTTGCAATATTAGTGCTTTAATTTATAAATTTATTTAATTTTCAAATCTAAATTTTGAAATGACTCCATTAAATTAAGAAAAAGGCTGCTCTGATCAGCACTCTTCATGGTGAAAATGTACTTTTTGCTCTCTAATTGAAGAATATTTATAGTGCAACATGACATAATGCATGCTAGACCTTCGATATTCAGGGTTTACACTTTATTCTTAATAGTACAGTATATACACTGGAAGTTCATTCATAAAAATGTCCTAATTTATGGAATTAAGTGTTTTTTGAGATTTTAAAATGTTTCTAAATCTTTACTTCAGTAGTGGTAGTACCTGTCCCTGTGTGTATTAATCACTTTTTTTTTGGCAGAAGAGAAAGTTTCATGGTTATTTACATATTTGTCGAACAGCTCTTCTTTATTTACTGCTTTATCAGCACGAGGCATTGCTCATGATATTCAAGTGTTAGCTCTTCCGCTTTGAGGAAGGAGTCATGGTTATGTTTACTAATGGAAAGCATTTGAACACACTGTTTAATTTCAAGGAGATTTAAAATAATTACTTTTAATTATTTTAAGTCCAAATTAACATTAGAAGTGTGAAGGGGCCGGCCCTGTGACCGAGTGGTTAAGTTCGCACACTCCACTTGGGTGGTCCAGGGATTCACGGGTTCGGATCCTGGACCCAGACATGGCACTACTCATCAGGCCATGTTGAGGCGGCATCCCACATGCCACAACTAGAAGGACTCACAACTAAATAAAATATACAACTATATACTGGGGGGATTAGGGGGAGCAAAAGCAGGAAAAAAAAAAGATTGGCAACGTTGTTAGCTCACTTGCCAATCTTAAAAAAAAATAGATTAAAAAAAGAAGTGTGAAGAGAAAATTGAATTATCCTCTTAGAATGTTTTCTACTGATCTGCTATCATACAGTACAATTTAGCTTAATAGCTTCTCTGGTCATCTTAAACGGGTTTGTGTTGGATGATCTAGACTCAGAAATGCAAGAGAATTAAATTACATGGTGCCAACACTGCTCTATTAATTATGCCTTTCTGAAACTGGTTGTTACCTGATACCTATGATTTCTTTTTTTTTGTTTTGTTTATTTTATTGTTACCAAATAGCAATGCAACTAGTTTATCAACTTGACTCTGGTTCTTAGAAATTACTTTTTCCTTTCTGTGTGCAGACTGAATTTTTATTCTGTATATGTTTCATAAGTAGCTTGCAATAAAACTTGAAATTTCTATTCAAGTTTAGGAACATCAAAAAGGACGATTGTGGTAGGAATTTAAGCACAGAATTGCCTTCAATGTTAATATTTTCCATGGCCAGTCTCCAACTCTTAGAGATTATAGGTGATAAGTTAATACAGAGTATGTCAAGTTGTGTATAATATTCCTTCTTCTTATATCTGCCCACTCTTTCAGCCCTTTACAATGTCAGTGTGCCCCTCTGCAGAAAAGTCTTGTCCCAAGATATCTGTTCACCTGAGCTATTAATGAAATAGAATTATGTGTTTACCAATTTAGTCCTATTTGTTTAACTTTGCCTTCCTTTGGGCATGTTTTCTTTAAAAATACAAATATTCACAAAAATATTAACATAACAAGTTAGCATTTTATCCAGCAGCATGATAATCCTAAGGTCTTTGGAGGAGGAAGTAGGAGAGGAAATGAGAGTTCAGAATGAGAAGTTGAGAGATAGTGAAGACAAATTTTGCTAATTTTAGTCTGACAGTGTCTTCCTCTGACTCTGTCATTAAGATAAATATATTTTAAAACTTTGTGGGCAGTTTCTTCCATTCAATTCAGGATGACTAAAATTTTAGAATGAAACCAGAAAATTTTCCCAAATCAAGGATTGCTTTTAACATTCTTGCAAAAAAAGGAATTTGTCCATTTTTTAAAAAACTATAACATTTGATTTTTATAACCATGTTTAACATGCTCTTTATTAGATGGCATTAAAGTGAGGCCACTTATGAGTACTCTTTAGCTCTTGATGCCATAACATTTGTGATAGGCTGTTTCAAGAAGAATAACCAATTCCATACCTTTATTGGTATATTATAGTCATGTGGCTATATGATAGCCTGGGTATTTGGGGGCTTTAAAAACTATCTTTCATATATACTTAATTAAAAAAGCAATCCTTTTAAACCAGAAATGGAGTGGACTTTTAGCATGGAGTCATTGCCAAAGGGACTGGATTATTTCAGTTGGCAAACATGAAGAGGCTTATTTCTTAGTCATTTCTCTTTGTGAATTTAGTCAACCCCATGTGCTAAAATTTATTCCTCTTCTCTAGCCAAATATGTTGGTCTTGAATTTATGGCTTCCACAATTAAAAAAAGAATTGGAAGTAGTTAGAATTATAAATCTTTGGCATAGATTTGTAATCATTGAATCACTATTTTCAAAAGTGTTCAAAATGAAGACTGACGTTCACTTTTACATAAAACCTAAGATTTCCTTGGGTAACCACTTATAATTTTTTTTAGTATCTTACTAGAAGGATTTCAGATATTGGATAGTTTGTTCCTTAACAATCTTGAGAATGAGTAATATGTTTTTTCTTTTTTGAGACGACATTGATACACTTTACTGCAATTGATAGGAGTTTTTGTGCAAATTTCAATGTTTTTTTGTATCTGAGATAAAATCAGAAAAATAAAATCGAATGAATGAATGAGATTTAGCATATCCTTTATACCCTAGTCTCCTTAAACCAATTCTAGAATAAAATGAACATAAACAAACAGAAGAATATAACTTGAATTCCAGATTCAGTGGGGTTTTTTTGTGTATCAGAAAGAGATTATCTTTACGAATAGCAATGAATATAATGCAACTTTAAGATATCCTTCAGGATGGAAACAACAACATTCACTCTGAACAGATATAGTAATAGAAAAAAGCTTTAAAATGAGACAAAGATAAATATATTTTTTATTTCCAGGAGTCAGTACTTGGTAAGTTATTATCATCAAAGCAAGTAAGTCTTTGGATAAACTGATAAGTATCTTGCACATCAACATTGATTTGAGACATCGCTATGCTGAGGTAGTAGCTTAGAGAACTTATACCTAGAATGTTCCTCTACACAATTGGACTAATGTTTAGAGTAATTTAACATAGTATAAAGATTAAGTAATTGGCTTATAGAGTGCTACTGATGACTAAACTTAATAGGAGGCCGTTCCAAAATAAAGCTTCCAAAAGTCTGAAAAACAGTGTCATTAGTAACTTCAAAATATGGACTTTTCATGTTTGTACACATGATAATATAGTTAGTGCAGTAGTACATTCTCTTAGATGTCTATATCCAAGATAAAACTCTCCTTGGAATTCTAATTTGTAAGACAAAACCATCTTTAAAGAGCTAGTGGTCATACACAAGGAATATATTATGAAAGAATTAAAGAGCCCACAAAGAAAAACATGGACAAATATGAAGGAATCGGGAAAGAAGCAATGTAAGTGAAAGAAACAGTATAAGCGCAAACACACTTCCATTTTGAGCCACAGGATGTCGTTGTTCTCCAAGGAGAGGATTGTTTTAACAAGAAAATTAAGATTATTCCCGGACCAGAAAGACTCTCGACTGTTCCGGTTCCTTAAAGACTACAAACACACCCACATTGTTAACATCAGCTGGGATCTCAGGAACGAAGACTCCAAAGGAAGATATCAAAGGACCATGCTTTTCTACTCGTGAAATGTTGATTTACTCGCAGAAGCGAGGCGTGATGTTAGCTGCTGGACCTGGTGGCCAGGGAGCCCGTCGCCTGCTGCTTTCGCTTCTGCTCCTCGCAGCCTGGGAAGCGAGGAGCGGCCAGGTCCACTACTCGGTCCCCGAGGAGGCCAAACACGGCAC
>NW_025794497.1:0-24057 GCF_021613505.1 Equus quagga | reverse complement strand
GAAATCACACAATATCTGTCCTTTCGTGTCTGGTGTCTTTCAGTCAGCAGCACATATTTAAGGTTCATCCACATCGTAGCGTGTGTCAGGGCCTTGTTCACTTTTATGGCTGAATAATATTCGACCGCACAGATGGACCACGTTTTGTTTATCCCTTCATTCCCTGATGAACATGTGGGTTGCTTCCACTTCCTAGCGATCACGAATAATGCTGCTATGAACATTCCTGCACAAGTTTTTATGTGGATTTATGCTATGTTTTCTCTCGGGTGTACACAGGGGTAGACACATTTCTTTACAATGGAAATGAGTGAATTATTCCTTTTTTTTTTTTTAAAGATTTTATTTTTTCCTTTTTCTCCCCAAAGCCCCCCAGTACATAGTTGTATATTCTTCGTTGTGGGTCCTTCTAGTTGTAGCACGTGGGACGCTGCCTCAGAGTGGTTTGATGAGCAGTGCCATGTCCGTGCCCAGGATTCGAACTGACGAAACACTGGGCCGCCTGCAGCAGAGCGCACAGACTTAACCACTCGGCCACGGGGCCAGCCCCGAATTGTTCCATTTTTGTTCCTCATTTCCAATTTAAATTTCTAGCTATGTTAGCCATCACTCCTTTCTTCTTTGGAAGGCATCTGCTTTTAAGCAAAAATGGGGATTTACTCATGGGCAGTAAGTATAAGTTTTGCTTCACGTATTTTTACCTTTCTGCTAAATAGTAAACCAAAATGTTTTCGGTTGTTACAAGCATTTTGTATTTAAACACAAATAATGTCTCACAATTAGTCAAGACAATTTGAAATACGAATGCACACGTATATTTCAAAACAATCTGAAATATTAGTGTGAAAGTATATTTCAGAAGCATAATATTTCAGTGCATAATAACAGCGAAATACTCACAGGCAAAAACATTCTAATTAAATTTTTCAAGCTGAGCCTGAGCGGCAGGGGAGAATCAAACCAATGAAATAAAAAATCAAGGGCAGAAATCCTTTATTCAAATAGGAATGAGTGCCTTCTGGAATCTTCTAGGTAGGTTTTTTTTTTAAACATTACTTTTTTACAAAAGACTACCTTAAAGAGTTTCAGATAAATTAACAACACTAGATAATAATAAAATGAAAACACAATATGAAGCATATTAATGTCCAGTTTATATTCACACCATGTTTCAAACTTTCCAGTAAAGCAAGTATGTGATTTTTGGCGCTGCCCATGCTTACTGGAGTATAAAATAGTTTTCATTTTCAAATACTTCCTTTCATAGATCTATGCATGTGCCAAAAAACTACTGAATCATAAAGAAACTGTCTTTAAAGTATGAGACCAGAAACTGCCTGCCTGACCTTCACAGCCTAAAGCCATCGTTAGGAACAGCGTAAAATCCACATTTCCACGGAGATGTTTTGGCCATCACAAACTTTTACAAAACAGGGATAGCAGCAGCAATGGAAGGATGCTCAGGACAGAGCATTTTTTCACACCAACTTTTAAAACTTTGTTTTTTACAAATGGTAATAAAGGTCTACATGGAGGCCTCCCTTCCAGCCCTGGTGGCTCTTCAACTCAGCAGGCAGCTGAAGGCAGACGCTCCCCGTTTACCCCGAGGTTCGACGTGCGGAGAATCCAGTGAGACACGCATTCCCTCTAGTGCCTCTCCAGCAGGGACACGGCCTGAGGAGGGCCGGCCGGCTCGCAGCGTCCTCCTCCTCTCACAGCCACACTGACACAAAAGCCGTAATGTATTTATTCTTCTCCTACCAATGGACACTTACGACTGTGCTTCCGATCTTTAGCTCTGACAAACAGCATGGCAACAAATAACCTTGTACATGTATCATTCTGCACGTGTGCCAAGTGCATCTGCAGGATAAAACCTTAGAATTTCTGAGTCAAAGGTCAGTTGCAATTTTAATAGCTACGGCTAAATTATTCCTCCTGGGCCAGCAGCTTATGAAACACCTGTTTCCTGCAGCTCTGCCACCCTGGTGTGTTATTACACTTTAGGGCCCACTTTCTTTTTTGGATCCATCTTCCATTCCCTGTCGCCCATCAAATAGGGGTCTCCAAAATCTTCTCATATGACAGAGACTGAACGCATGCCTGGGCATTTGGTGAGAGTTCCAGAGGCAATATGTTCTTCGTGACCCTCCGTCACTCCCCTGGCCCTCTCATGACCAAGGGAACTATTCTGACATTTCACCTGCAAAGAAGGCTCAGCTCGTATGCGCGACTGTTGTACTTGCCTAGGTCTCTACTTGACAATCTGTGATACGAACGGCACGCTGTCCTTATTTCAGTCACGGTTATTCATTTTTCTCTGATCAAATACAATTGAGATTGGTCTGTGTTTACTTATCCTAACACACTTTTATGGAGTGGCCACCTCTTCTTTCACATTTCTATATTTTTCTATGGAATGGCTTCTGATCATCTTCTCTTAAACTCATTCATCAGCAGGAGGTACAAACATCTGACTTGCGTCTTCGGTGCAGTCATGCCCAAACACTTACATAATGAAATGTTTCACCGTAAACTAACTTTTTAAATTTACTTTATTTTATAATTAGGATATTGTACTGATTTTTTAAAATTATGTATAAAAAGGAGGTACTGGATTGCTCTAAGGTACAGACCCAGAAATGGACCTGCTGGCTCAAAGACCTATGGAATTTAATTCTCAACGTTTTTAATGTTATAAATTGCAGTGTACTAAATAAAGATTAGTTTTACTGTTTTTGTCATTTCCTCATACATTTATAATTTAAGAGAGTTTGCAATGTCTTGAAAACAACGTAACAATCACAAACATAATCATCTCCATCAATGATTAAGATTGCTTTGTAGCGGGCCAGCTGCATGGTCATTTTTATAGTCCCATGCAAAGTGAGGACTGTCTTACTACTTTTTAGAAGATAAAACATTATTTGCAAAAATAATGTTTTATTTCACTGCAATTTCTCTATGTAGAATCTTTGCCCTTTTTTTTTGGCCAGGAAAACTGCCCCTGAGCTAACATCTGTTGCCAATTTTCCTCTACTTGGCATGTGGGTTGCTGGCACAGCGGGGCTGACGAGTGGAGTAGGTCTGTGCCCAGGATCCAAACCCGAAACCCAGGCCACTGAAGTGCAGTGCACCGAACTTAACCACTACACCAGGGGGCTGGCCCCAAATCTTTGCCTTTTTTAACCTCCCATGGCAATAAAGGACAGATTAAAATATTACGCTATTACATAACAGTAGAAATAATCACAAACCTGTGATTATTCAGCTTGACACCCCAGTTATGAAGCTTATGTAAACATCACATACATAGTCTGTGTGCCTAAACACAAGGCGACTTCAAGGGGCCAGCCCCCCATTTCCCTACGAAGACGCTGTCCGAAAGCTTGGCCACGTTAACACACCCTTCCAGGAAAGTAGAGCACCAGCCGACTCTGACTCCGACTCAGCCCCACAAATTTACTACAATAAACAGGCAGACAAACGTGTTCGTGCCAGCTGCACGCTAAGTTACCACATCTAACATGCTTACTCTGCACTTACATCACCAGGCTTTAAAACATCTCCGCGAGACCCTTAAACTATGTTTCCTAGTCTTCCTTGCTTGACAACAGCAGCTCATCTTTTAGTGAGCCCTTGGAGACTCATCTGACACCATCTACCACGAGGGAGTCCCTCCGTTAGGACGCTCCACCTGCGAGTCACCGCTCCGTCACTCACACTCCGCCACGTTCCAGAACCACTGGTGGTCCCGCCTTAGCATGTGGTGATATCCCTCCCGGCAATGATGGCTCCACCAAAACACGGAGCCAATAAAGGCATGGAAGTGATGGAGGGTGCCAGTGTTCCAGGCATCCTGACCCTGAGAGGGGAGGACAGTAACCTGATTAACGCCCCTGCTCCTCTAGTAAAATGACGTCATACTGGTCTCCCGAGCCCCTCTCAGGATCAGCTTTAGAGTTTACAGGTTAGCAATTCTCCTGAAAAGTCTTAGGGTATGAGCAAGGTTTCCCCGATTCAGTTACAATTTTAGCATTTTTCAGGCTTGTCAGTAGTTCACACTAGCACTTCAATTCTGCAAAGAAAGCCACAATCCACTCTTTTGCGTGTGATGAAGTTATTTCATGACCTTTATTACATGAGGACGTCGAGATGTGGAAGAGCGTTTGGACACCACCCCCTAGGCCTTCATAGGTACCACCGAGCACAACGGCACAGAAAGGGATCTAAGACAGGACCTGCTCTGTCACACTTTGAAACTCCACTACTGACGGGAACAGAAATGTCAAACAAGACCCCCGCGGGTACTATTCAACAGCCCCACTCTGACGGCAACTGGGTCCCCGCACACTGCACCTCACTGCCCTAGAGCCACCCGCAATTCCCAAGGCAGGCAGGAAACGAGCACGGAGAAGCTGGGCCAGCACTGCAACACATACGGGGAGACCACGCCTGGAAGCTCCAGCTGAGCGCACAGGACACCGAGGACAAGCGAGCAGCCTGCTCTCCTTTCCGTCTCTGACGAGCGTTTTGGACACACGGGACAGAAGGGCATCTTGGGCTGAGGCAGCGGTCTCGACATCAGCCGTGCCTGAAAGTGCTCCATGCGGGATTCCTCCCGCGGCTCCATCACGCCGGGTCAGCAGAAACACAAGTTTAGAAGGAGCACCTACGGCTACCTGAGGCTACACTGACAGCAGCTCCTCACCGCCTGCTAACAAGTCAAAGAAACACAGGAGCTGCGGCGTGCAAGGCCACGCAGCCTCGGCTGACAGTAGTGAGGACAGGTGAGCCCGAAGACGCTGTCGACCCCCTCTCCTGCAGTGTCCACAGCAGGAGTGACAACGGCCCCCGGAGCACACACAGCTGGCTGGCGGATCTCAAGTAAGGGTGCAGCGTCAACAAAGGCGGCCTCTCGGCACCTGCAGGGCCCCCATCACGCTGCCCCACCAGAGCGCTCTCGGAGAACTGACTCCAGCCCTCGGGGACCACCCTGCCGTGAGCTCACACCCTCGGTGCCTTTCTGTTCCTCTGTCGACCCTTCTCCTCCCACCCGGCGTGCCTGGCACACCACACCCCTCCGCAGCCAACCACCCGACACGGAGCAGGCCCGCCCAGCCGGCCCACAACTGCGCCCTCTGCTCGTGCTCGCGCGCCCGTGGCAGCTCCTCCTTCCCACTGCCGCCCCAGCCCCGCGCCTCCCGCATGCCCAACACGACATCGCAGCCGGAGCTCAACCCTGCCGCTCTGTACAGGCTCCGCCGGCCCCTGAGAAAGACAGCACCTGTCCCTTCCGTGCGGGACCACACTCACACGAGTCTGCTCGAGGGAAAGAACTGCTCCCCTCACTGTTGCAAAATCCCCAGCCCAGGCGAAGAATGTAGTGTTCAAACAACAGGTCCCCGTGGATCTGAACCAGCAACGACTACGTCTGACTGTGAATATTACCGCGTTGTAACCTTCTTAAACTGTCATGGCTCCGTGTATTCACGTCTTGCAAACCAGTCTCACACGAGCCTTATATTATAACCAGTTTTACCTACCCTCTAACTTAACAAGAAGGGCGTCTCAGAAAGAACCAAAGGTCTAAGTACAAAACTGGAACGGAAGCTACTTTATTAGGGATTTCCTCTCGAGGCTCCAGCAAGCTCAGGAGACAGCAATACGAGCTGGAGAAGGAGCCGCCCTATTAATTTCGACAATTTACTGAACAAAAAAGTTGGGAGGCACGATGCTAAGTACTCCTAAGACACAAATATTCATTGTTATAACTTTATACGTGCTTAATGCTTGACTGGTTTTCAAAATATTTTGCAATATTTCTCACATAAAAGTAGATGTCACATACGACAGGAAGGCATACATAATTAGCTCACTGCACAGACTGGAAGACAGGCCCGGGCAGGTTAGTGACCTACAAAGGTCACTTGGCTGATAAGCAGCTCGGGACTCAGAGCTCAAGACGATGTCATCTTCAGGGGGAGATCCCACGGTGAGCACCCAAACCAAGCCCCTGCAGGCTGTACGCCCTCCCAGTCACCCGAGTCGGGGTTACGGGCTCTGCAGACAGACACCTCGGATCTAATGAAGGCCCACCTTGTGCAGCGTACAGCTGTGGATGCTTTATTTTACTTCTCACTAAATCCGCCTATAATATTGGGAAATAAATAGTATCTCTACTTTACAGACGACAAAACGGTCTCAGAAGTGAAATATCTTGGCCAAGATCAGAAAGTTAGTAAGCAGAGGATCCAAGATTTGACACGGGTGTGGAGGGGGAGGTAGAGGAGGAGGGGAGGGTGGGAAAGAAGAGGAAGCCACTCAGCAGTCAGTGAAAAAGCAGACTGTTCCACGCTCACCCAGCACGCCCACCGCCATCATCCCATGGGGAGAAAGAGGCTGGCCACACGCCCCACAGGAGATCTTTTTGTGATTTCTTTTGCCCCCTCAAGAATGACCTTGATCCTACTCTTTCATCTGCGTTTTTCTTAAAGCTGGTGGCATTTTGAAAAACTGGAGAAAAGATAAAAGGAATCACAGTAAAACCAGCCCCAAGCACCAAATCTGTCGTCTCCTAGAGATGGGAGCGACTCTGAATCCCAGTAGGAATCGGAGTTGGTCCGAGCAGACCTCACAGGGGTGACCTCGGCCTGGAGAGGCAGGAGGGGTCTGATGAAAGCGAGGAGAGGGAGAGGCAGTACCCGAGCAGGGAATCGCGCAGGACGAGGCGTCAGGGAAGGGGAGCAGAGTGAGCAGACTGGTTGGGCAGAGTGAAGGGGCATTTACAGAGGGAAAGATGTGGGAAAGGTGAATAAAGCCAGAACATGGAGCCATGAATGCCAAACTGCCAAACACCTGCTGCCATGGATAGGCCCTGCCAAAACCTTCTCATGGCAGAGGTCTGGGTTACTCTGGGAGCTAGGTGGCCTGGAAAGGAAGAAAGCACAAGCAAAGCCACCTCATGTAGACACCAAGGCCCCACGAACGGCCCAAGCTAGGGCACCAGAGCACAAAGGAAAACAGAAACGACGTGAGAGCAGAAAACACGGACAGAGCTGCGGACTGGCCCTGCAGGATGAGCGAGGAAGGGCAGAGGAGGTGCGTGAAGTGGGGAGGGAGGCGGGGAGACTCGAGGCTGACCAAGGAGGAAGGCGGAGCAGGACCCTGGACTGAGACACAGCAGGACGTCTACGGGCCGTCTAAGGGATATGGCAAAACTCGGGGCTGGGCATGCAGGAGCATCCCAAATGTGGAGCTCCAGACAGAAACGTGGCGATCATCTTCAAAAAGGGGACGGGTGACCCCACAGAGACGAAGGAATCTCCAAGATGACGACTAGAGCAGAGGGAGCAGAGGGCTAGGATTTAACGTATTTCCTAGTCATTAGCACAAAACTTTCGTTCAAATGAAAATAATTACCCAAGAATGTGTGGATAGCAAGTGCTTCCTTTCCCTCCGTCCTTCCCGCAGAGGTTTTCCAACTGGAACGAACCTAATGCCTGCCAGCGAGCGCAGCAAACAGAACCACGGAGACCCGCGCACAGGCGGTTCAGGAGCTCCCTGGAAATTACTGGCAATGCTTAAAGTTACTGTAAATTAGCACTACGTGTGTCACTATCTCTTTACACGGCATTACTATAACACTTCCCACCAGAGGCTCTTCAGACGAATTTACAACTGAAGGAACACCGGCAGCGTTTCAAAGCACAGAGAAACCCGCATCCCGAGTCCCAGACACGGTGGGCAGCGGTGCCCTGCCCTCCACAGCTCGTGGGTTTCCAGGCCAGGCGGGGGCACGGGCTCACAGCCTGGAAGCCGCGGAAAGAGCGGCTACTATATTAACGCTTTCAGGTCTGCTGGAAACGGCTCCCTTCCCGCAGCGCCCAGCCCTTTGGACACAGTTGGGGAACATGAAGGGGAACGAACTCGACGTTAAGGGTTTGTACAAACTACGCAGAACCTATAATCAGGAATCTGCTTCCACACAATCTCTTAACTCATCGTCGAACTTCGTTAGGAACAACTATTTCTATGGTTAGCACAAGAAAACAACCTCGGAATGCACATTCTCTCCAACTTAAACCCTTTATTCTAACCACCTACTACTTTGTCCTGCATGGGCCTTTCTCCCACTCTGGTGACTGTCAGGCACCCACCATACACACATCAAAAAGACACGCTGTCCAGTTTGTGAAACTTTCTCACAGAAATGGAGTCAAGATCATCAGGAAGGAGAATAAAAGTAACAAACGGGGGCGGGGGGGGGCGGTATATATAACTCCAAATCCCTAATCCCCGAGTTTATTTAACACGTGTTCTCTTCCCTTCTCGGGGAAGTCAGGGCAGGGGAGGGGGAGGCGGCAGTTGGCCCCGATAATCCCAGCCAGGAGGAGCGTTCCAGCTGCCATGTAAGTAACACTAAACTGCCTTCTCCAGCTGCAGAGGCACAGCTGCAGTGATTTCAGGCACGCTGTCACAATTTGTCACCTGTTTTGGCTGCCTGGCCTCTGAGCCCCTCCCCAGGCCTGGGAACAGCACCGGGCCAGAGGAGCTGAGAGCCCCAGGCACTTACTCTCCCGGCCTCTCCTGCATTTGGGGCAGCGCAGGACGGCCCCAGGTCTGCCAATCTCAGACTTGAGACAAGAAGCGAGCAGTGTGCAGGGGCATCCTTTAATCGCGGGCCCCGCCGGGCAAGGATGCGGCAGGGGGGCAGCAGTGGACTGAGGCAAGCCTGGTGAGGATGCGCCGGGGGGCGCACTGGACCGAGGCACGCCTGGTGAGGATGTGGCGGGGGGCAGCACTGGACCAAGGCACGCCTGGTGAGGATGCGCCGGGGGGCAGCACTGGACCAAGGCACGCCTGGTGAGGATGCGGCAGGGGGGGCAGCACTGGACCGAGGCAAGCCTGGTGAGGATGCGCCGGGGGGCAGCACTGTACCGAGGCACGCCTGGTGAGGATGCGGCAGGGGGGCAGCACTGGACCGCAACACACCCGGGGGGGCCTCCAGAGCTCTTCTCCCACCCTCCCATCGACGCAGGGAACCAAAGGCCTTAGAACAATTTATTTCTCTGCTCGGATCACCAGGCAGCTTGTTGCTAAGCCCCCTGACTCAGCAAGTTTATTTTACTCATTACTTGTATTCTCACAATGTAGAACTTCACCCATCTTTCTCTACGAAAACTATGAACGCACAGTAAAAACACCACTGCCTTTCAGATAAAATACCCCACACTGTGGACATACGGGGTGGAGAGAGAGACTGTCACTCCGTCCACCACACATTTGCATACCGTTTGCACTTTTTCTTCATCATTCTCCTTTTTTCCCTATTGGTCACGGTTAACTGTGGGAGTCAGAGGGAAGCACTCTTCACCATAACCAATCTCCACACTCATTCGCTACCGGCCTCTGAAGGGGCTCCCAAACCTCTCCGTGCCTCAATTCCTTCACTGTCAGACGGGCTGCGGAACAGTCCCCTGCCTTCTAGCACTATTTATAGTAGAAAGAATGCTCTACAGTACTGTTATGAGACTCAGGGAGATAACTCACAGAAAGAGGCTTAGAAGCAATAAATGCTGGCTATTATCTCATTTAATCCCCCAAACATCTGTCTACCCAGCCCTTGGACAGACAGTGCCTAACACACGGCAGACAATCAATATTTGCTGAAGCAAAACCGACAGTTACCGTCCCTAACTGACGGATGAGAACTCCGAAGGCTCAGAGACGAGGTAACTGACGCAGGGAACTCGGCGAGGATGGGGCGCGAGTCCGCCAACTGCCCACCAGGCTGCTTCCTCCGAGCCTTGCCCACTGGGACCGAGGGAGACGGGGGGTCTACCTACAGAGACGGACGGCAGCACAGGAGACAGGGCGGCACACACCCACACACCTGCTGCCACTGTCCTCTGCAGTCAGTCTGTCCGCCGGAGGAGGGACAGGCACTAAGCACGTTGCGTAAAGCGCCTTCAAAGAGCACGAAGAAGGAGACGCCAGCTTGCTGACGGTCTCCCTTCCGTGTGTATCTCTGCGGGAGCTACAGGAGCTGAGCCACAAAACAGCCAAGTAAAATTCTATACAGGACTTCTTTAACTCTGTGCATCAACTGCATTTCACACTCAGTCAAAAATGAAGTCTTTCATATTTTCATTTGCATGAAAATAACACATCAGACTATCCTAGAATTAATACTCAAGACTCTTCAAAATACCCTTGCCCTGCCACAGCCGTTTCTATTGCAGGGCGCGCAGGCTATCGCGACCTCACCTGTCACTCACGTTTTCCCCATGAACTATTTTTAAGGCGGGAGCAAGAGTGTGTCCTAGCTTCTTAGCAGCACCCCGGGATTTCCAGAGATGTTAATGGCTCAGAGATATTGATTAGTCTTCTTCAGCATGGCGCTACATGAAATCAATTTCCATATTACTACTGGCAAAGGTTTAAAAATACATAGGCAGGAGGGATAATTACCCATTAGCAAAGCAGAAAAACTTGGAAATGCAAGATATGCTTCAAGCTCCCACATTTATTTTCAGAGAAAAAGGAAATTTCCTCCTCAGAATAAGAATGAGCCTCTGGAAGCCAGAAAGAACTCCCTGGGTGGACCTTCCCTGCCCAGCGAACCGCGATCCAAGTCAGCAGAACTCGGCCAAGAGCTTCCTTCCAGCCACAGGGAAAAACCTACCAAGTGGAAACATTTTGTCCGCTCTCTCATGAGCATTAGCAAGCGCTGAGCAAAGCAAGGGTTTTCCTATGCTTCATTTCTGAGAGTGAAAGGGGCACGACTGGTAATTGCCTGAGGATAAGAGGCAAAACCCAGGCCTACCCTCAGGCAAACCGGACCGTGGTCCCCCACCTAGAAGGCGTGAGTGGGACAGGGACGGGAGGAGCAAGACTTCCGACTATGCCTTTTTCTATAATTCTCGTTTTTGAATCACGTAAAAGCTTTATGTATTTGAAGAAAAATTAACTCCAGAAGAACAATGTAAACCCTAAACTTAAGAAGCAGCAGAAACAAATGAACTTTGCAACTTCCAGTAGAAGGCCCGATTTGGGCAGGAACACCAACGGGCACTACAACTGTTTATCAAATGTTGTGTGGTTATGTTACTTCACATTGCTTTAAAACCCATTATTCTAGCTATGTATTCTTAAGATAGGTTTATTCTAAGATCCAAAAGAACTACAAAGAAGCTCTAAAACTTCACTCAACAGGATGATTATAACAATATGATATTAAAAGGTTTAAACTATTTTATGTGTATCATAGGATAAAAAAATTAAGGCTAATATCATTAGAAATCAAAATTGTCAGTGTAAGACAAGAAATATAAAATAAGGGCCGGCCCCGGGGTCGAGTGGTTAAGTTCATGCGCTCCGCTTCGGGGGCCCAGGGTTTCGCGGGTTCGGATCCTGGGAGCAGACATGGCACTGCTCGTCAGGCCACGCTGAGGCGGCGTCCCACGTGCCACAACTAGAAGGACCTGCAACTAAGATATACAACTATGTATCGGGGGGTTGGGGGAGATCAAGCAGAAAAAAGAAAAAAGAAAAAAAGAAAGAAAGAAATTAAGGGGAAAAAACTAGGTTTAATTTGTAAAGGAAATACCAATATGAAATCCAGGTTTTTCTTTTTGTCAAGATTTTTGTCCAGCTCTGTCCCGAAAAGAACCTAGATGTGAACCTCTGTGACAGTGAGCACACCGAGCCCCCAGATACTGATTTCTAAACAGCCGTTCCCCGTCAAAAGGAACCAGGGCTCCTCAGAGGAACGACTGCAGATCTGAGGCAGGAGAAACACAAAGCGGGTCTGCGACAAATTCTGTGTCAGGAAGCAACGGAGCATTCAAAGACTAATAGGGCCCTGGCTAAAGGACACAGGAGCCCAGCTGAGGGGACAATCTGAGTATCCAAAGGAATAATGATGATAACTGACTGCGATACACTGAATAAATACAAATGCAAGGGGCCACAGCAACTGAGAGAGAGAAAGAGAACAGAAAGGGATGCTCCTTACTGAAGAGGAGCAGCTAATAAATGAAGGAGGATTGAGTCAGAAAAATCACCACTTCGCAACCTCCAGTACAGGACCCGATTTGGGCAGGAATACTACTGGGCACTACGACTACTAGAAGGCCCCAACTGACCAGGAAGGTCGCTGGGAATGGGCTCCCTGTCTGTGGCCCTCCGCAGACGCCCGAGGAAGCTCCGGGAGAGTCCAGCGTGATCTGCAGTCACAGCCAGGGCCCACTGCCCCACCTCCAACCACAAGAACGGGCCCACCGGAAATCATGTCCCTCCCGAGGTGATGCCAAAACCAGGGGGAAGGAGGTGAGGCTGGGGGGCAAAAGCGAGAGATGTTAAACCCATGAAGTGGGAATTACACATTATTTATGCTTTAAATGGTTTCTAAAAATAAATAGATGCTGGCATCTATTACTCTTCTAACTTGCTCAGGAATAAAGGATGTAAACACGCTAAGTTGTTATGGTGAACATCCTTATGCCGAAAGTCCCCTCCAGAAAGCAACCATTTCCGGAGCAGAAGTAAAACTGCTCGGGCAGAATACGAGCACTTTTGAAGATCTTTATTCACAGGGCGAAACTGGTTCTCCAAAAGAGTTAGTTATCAAATTACTTAGCAGTCGTTAGCACGAAGAATTAGCAAGCAGAACACAGGGTGAGTAAAACAGACCGCCTTCTCTGAGAACAGCATATTTACAAAGAAGTTTCCAGAAAACAACACATCTGCATGTGAGGAACTGCCCACAGCTCAGCGCGGCGGGTGCCAGACCACAGGGGGCCGGGGCAGGAGAGGCCACGGGAGCCAACCACTCCTCGAATCACCCTGACGGAAAAAACGGTCCAGCTGTCGCCAGTGCACCTCAGAGGCAGGCTCTGACAGGACAGGCACACACCTCAGGACCTGCAGACTGCAGGCTGGAAGAGGCGAAGCGGGCTCCCCGGTTTCTGAGCCCCTGGCTGGGGGGAGGCCACACTGCTCACAGGAGGAGGGACAGACGAGGGCAAAGGATGGTTGTGGCCAATGTTGAACTGAAGGAACCCAAAGACCGCCGAAACGGAGGTAGAGAGCGTGGTGCTGAGGCAGGTCTCTGCGAGACAGAGCAGAGGGCGTGGCTGAAAGTACAGGGATCACGGCCTCCCCAACTCCGCCTGCACAGACACCCAGGACAAAACAGCCACGGCTGCAGCCACCGCACCGTCCACACATTTCACCTGCTCCAGCTGAACCCACAACAGTCCTTCCGTCCTCTCGTTCTCCTTGCACAACTGAAACATACCTGGGTTATGCGCCCCTTACTACATCCTGACTCTTCGGCACCTGGAACAGTGCCAGCCCCGTAACAGGCACTCGGGAAGTATCTGAACACAGTGCTGTGCACGTGACAGGCGTACACACACAGGCATTACACACCCGCCACTGAAACATTCTCTATCTCTGCAACATCATACACATGCACACTGCTCTGCGCTCTGTGGGGTGGGCGATGTGAAGGGGACTTTAATGCTGGCCCAAAGCACTAACTTCACAGCTCAACCCAGGCATCAGGAGTGCCTTCTTGGACCAACGGTTCCTACTCCCCATCCGTTCTTGCCTCCAGCTCAACCCATTCTCCACACAGCACCAGCGTCATAAAAATTCACCCAAATCACCTCAACCCCTCCCTGAGAAGCCACAATACCCTCGGGCCCTCAGAAGTCCTTAAAAACAAAACAAAAATCCCAGCTCTGCTGGGGAAGGCTCCACCTGACTCCCAACTCCCTGGTCCCCCTCACCTTGTTCGTCTTTTCCCTCCGCCTCCGGTCCAGGAACCTCCGCAACAGCTTCATGGCCTGACGCGGCCAAGTTGTTCCTTGCCCCTGGCCTTGGCCCCAGCAGGCCCAGCACCGGGAAAGCGCTCAGGCTGGCTCCGCTCAGCTTCAGATCTTGGCTCAAACGTGAGCCTTCCGAAAGGCCTTTGCTGGACCACGGTGTGCACGCAGGCGGCCTGCCCACACACCGGGTCGTGTCTTTCCTCTTAACTACTTCCTCCTGTCAGGGTGCGCTCACAACCTGTACTGACCGTGAGAAAGGATCCGCTCTGTCAGCTCTCTGAGGACTGCGATCCTGTGTGCCTCCACCACTGTCTCCCAGGAGCACGGAACCTGGAACCCGGAACCGTATATAGTCACAGAGGGGCTGGGGGTGGCGCTGGCTCCTGCAGATGATTAAAGGGACAGAAACAGGAAGACAAGAAGGCAGAGCTGGGGGCCGGCCCGGCGGCACGGTGGTTAAGTTCACACTCTTCACTTGGGCGGCGTGGGGTTTGCTGGTTCGGACCCCGGGGGCGGACCTGCACACCACTTGTCAGGCCAGGCTGCGGCAGGCATCCCACACATAAAGTAGAGGAATTATGGGCACGGATGTTAGCTCAGGGCCAGTCTTCCTCAGCAAAAAGAAGAGGATTCACAAAAAGAAAAAAAGAAGGCGGGGCCAGCCCCGTGGCACAGCACTTAGGTTTGCACGTTCCGCTTCTCTGTGGCCCAGGGTTCGCCAGTTCAGAACCCGGGTGCGGACATGGCACCGCTTGGCAGGCCATGCCGTGGCAGGCATCCCACATATAAAGTAGAGGAAGATGGGCATGGATGTTAGCTCAGGGCCAGTCTTCCTCAGCAAAAACAGGAGGACTGGCAGTACTTAGCTCAGGGCTAATCTTCCTCAAAAAAGAAAAGAAGGCAGGGCTGCTTTCAAAGAGATGGCAAGTTGAGTGTGTAGAAAAGAGAGAAGATGCAAATAGTCCAATACTACTTTGAAGGGATATATTTAACTGTTTCATAAACCAAACACAACAGAAATAAGCCTGATCTTCTGGGGGGTCTGCCACCTCCTCCTACAAGAGCAGCAGTCAGTAACGGCCGCCAGAGGGGCACTATCTAAACTGAAGGGGACGTCTAGAATGGACCCTCAGTCAGCAGTCACTGAGCTAGTCTCACCTCATGCGGACTATGAGGTCAATTCTCCCTCATTTACTCACCAGCTTAAGCCCAGGAAGGGCTTGATGAAGCCTTGCTAAGAGCACTCAGGATGAAACGACAGGGGCGCGCCGCACCCCACCGGAGGTTAGAGCAGTCCCCGGGAGAAGCCTGGGTTCCTCCACCAGAGCCTCTCCACTTGGCACCTGCTTCCTGAATAGTAGTAACTCCTCGTTGTGGGGGCCGCACTGCAGAATGTGTAGGAGCACCCCTGCCCCTAGCTGTGACAACCAGAACACCCCAGACACTGCCCAGTGTCTGCACCTTCCTCGGTCACCCCAACCACCCGAGCTGTCCCCCGCATCATCTTTCGTCCTTTCTCCTCCTGCCGACCGGGCTGCACCTGCACCTTCTTCCTTTCCAGCCCCCAGCACACCTCACACCGCTACCAGCTGAGCCTCGACCTGTGCTCTGACAACCAACACACCCGACACAGGTCGACTCAGGCGTCACGAGGTCGTGGCTTTAAGACCTTACTCCCGAGGGCGTTCTAAGTCCTACAGACACGCCCCGTCTCAGGCATTGGTGGACTCTGGGGGACCCACAACTGGGGTCCCACCCACAATTCAACCCAAATAGATTCTCTTTTCTCAGTCTTACATACTGGAGCTCTCTGAGTGAGACGTCTTATTAAAATCTCATTCGTTGCTTTCAAAAAGACTGTAAAATCACTGCACTAGATTTCAAGAACAAAATCTGCATTTTCAACTTTAAAATGAAACTGGAGGGAAGCTTAAAAGCAGTAATTTGTTTAAACACTCAAAGTGAAGACTCACATGTGATCAATTCACAGAATGTCACTTAACCCCTTCCAACTCTTAAGCCTTCTCCTCTGCCACTGCCAGCCTGTCATCACAGAGCCTGCCCTGGGCTGGCTCAGGGCAAGGGGAAGAGGAGGGAGCAGTGCCAGGATGGAGCGTCCGTGCAGCAGCTGAGAGGAGCCAGGAGCGGAGGTGCTGCCTGTGTGTCCTGGTGGGGTGGGCCACCTGCTCCGTCTTTCCCTGTGTAAGTGGCTGGACCAGGGCAAACGGGATGCTGAGTAGAAAAAGAACAGGGGGTACTAAGCAAGGACTAGTGGGTTTAGGTTGCTCTCATAACAATAACGATCACTATACTTACTAGGACTCTGACATCTTGCTTCAGATGGAGAGGGAACACCGATTTGTTTGCCCACGTCCAGCTACATACACGAACAGCCTGCAGGAGATCCACTCACCAACAACTAGAAAAGCTGGATACACTTTTAAGACTGTTTGAAGGCATCAAGGAGATACTGAGGCAGCCAACTGGAGGGGCAAAGATTCCAAACAAAAGGGCAGCCCACTGAGGCCAGTCTAACATTCCGAGAGCCACTCTCTCCCTCAGGGCATTGAACAATCAGGTGTTCCTCAGGGATTTGGGGAAATGCACCAATAAGCTGGGAAGAAAACAGCAGAAAGCCAAGCAGAAAGTACTGGCTAACAGAGCTCTGGAGAGTTCCATGGGGCTGGGAAGACAGAAATTCAAATACAGGCCTGACAAATCAGACGGGACTTAAGGCGCCAAGATCTCTGAGAAAAGGGAGGCAGAGAAAATGAGCCCAGCACTGTGCAAAAACTGCCTGAGAGGCTGAGCCTTCAGGAATCTCATCGTCTTCAGGTGACAAAAATTGGGCTTCAGGACCTGCCAAGGAGGAGGGGCCCCGGGAAACACTTCAGGCTTTCAGATGGAGACCCGGGGGCTACACCCTGGGTGAGAGGGCAGATGAAGGCAGCTTATAAGGACTGAGGCTTACAAAGACCGAATCCAGCCTAGAGTCACTCAGAAGCTGGCTGAACTGAGTGTCTGTCCTCTCGGTGTGTGTTAGAGGAAGCTCTGAGGGAAGACAGCATCACCTAGAGTCTCCACAGGTTTTCATCCATAACGCCCAAGGTTCACTTAGAAAAATAACAACAAACAGGACCAAGAGAAAAAAGGAAAACAGAAATAGAAACAGACCCTGAGGTGACCCATACAGTGTAGTTATCAGATGCAAACTTCAACTGGTCAAAAATAGACTTGACAAAATGAAAATTTTCACCAAAGAATCAAAACGGATTCTAGAACTGAAAAATAGGGTAAGTGAAATTAAGAACCCAATCTATGGGTTTAAGCTCAGGTTGAACACAACTGAAGAGAGGATCAGTGAACCAGAAGACAGGTCAGTAAAAAACAGCCAGATAGAAGTCACAAGAAAAAAGTCTGGAAAATACAGAAGGAACCCAAAAGACATGTAGGACACGGTAAAAGGTCTAATGTCCATATAAATGGGGACTCCCAAAGTGAGGAAAGACACAACAGGGAGTAAGAAACATCTACAGACAATGGTCAAAACTTGTCTGAAATTGATGAAGGAATCAAGCCATTGACTCAACAAAGAAAACCACACATTGGTTTTCAGCAGTCCTTCGGAGTGTGCCTAAGGCAAGAACAAAGTGTCAAAAGGAGCCAGACGAAAAAAGGCACCACCTTCAGTGGGACAACAGTAACACTGAGAGCTGACTCTTTAAGGAAAGGGAAGGAAGCCAGATGACAATGGATTGGCATCTATAAAATGCCGAAAGAAAATAACCACCAACCTGGAATCCTATACCCAATAGAAAGTCTTCAAAAGTGAAGACAAATTATAGACTTTTCAGGAAACAAGAATGAGACAACTCATTGCCCACAGACGTCAACTAAAAGGATTATGAAATCAGTTCTTCAGGGAAAAGTAGTCTCTGACAGAAATACGAAAAAACGAGGAGTGAAGAGCAACAGAAAGGGTCACTATGAGAATAAACCTTCATAAGCACTAACTGTACAAAACAATGATAATGCCAAAAATGTATCTAAAATTCAAAAGTATGATAAAGACACAGGAGGCGGGAGGGAGTTCAATGCAGTTCAAGTGTCAAAGGAAACAGTAGTGTCAGGAGGTAGTAAAAGCAGTAAATAAGGCTCAAATGTAAAATGCACCCTGTATCTAGGAATGTACACAGCCAACAACCTAAGAGAGAAGTACCGAACTAAACACCACGATACGTCTAACAGAAGGCCAGAGAGAAACACAGCACAGCATAGGTGGCACAAACAGAGAACAGATAGCAACATGGTACCTACAAACCAAAATACCAGCAATTATATTTAAATGGAGCAAATGCTCTAATTAAAACATAAAAATCGTCAAATTGATTAAAATCAAACTAGCTGTATACTCTCCACAGAGGCACGCTTACAAATACAAGATCACAGACAGGTGAAAGCAAAACATCCCCAGGCCAATGCTACCTAAGAGAACACCGATGTGGCAAAGATCACTATCAAATAAAGCAGCCTCGACAGCAAGAAGCCTGACTAACGAGGAGCATTTCACAATGATAAAAGTGCAATCCACCAAGAAGATAAAAACGCTAAATCTGAATGCACCTCACAACACGATCTCAAAAGACAGAAAAATTGATAGAAATAGAAAAGGAGAAACAACCAAAGCCAACATCACAGTGGGAGGCTTTAAGACACATCTCTCAGTAACTGATAGAAAAAACAGACCCAAGAAAAGTACGGGTGTAGGGGTCGGCCCAGTGGCGCAGCAGTCAAGTTCCCACGTCCCACTTCGGCGGCCCGGGGTTCGGCGGTTCAGATCCTGGCTGCAGACCTACACACCGCTCATCAAGCCATGCTGTGGCAGGCGCCCCACGTATAAAGTAGAGGGAGACGGGCACAGGTGTTAGCTCAGGGCCAGCCTTCTTCAGCAAAAAGAGGAGGACTGACGGTAGATGTTAGCTCAGGGCTAATCTTCCTCAAAAAAAAAAAGTAAGAGTGTAGAACTGGGCTGCCCAGTAAACAGTCACATGCAGCTATTAACTACCTGAAACGTGCCTACTTCAAATTGAGACGTGTTGCAAGAACGCACACCCGATTTCACAGACTTATCACAACAAAAAGAAGGCAAAATATTTCAGTACTCTTTTCATGTGGATTACACATTGAAATTATAATATTTTGGATATTTAGGTTAAATAAAATACATTATCAAAATTAATTGTACCTATTTCTTTTTACTTTATGTAATGTGGCTACTAGAATCTAAATTATATGATTAACAAACTTGATCTAACTGGTATACATACAACACTGCATTCTCACCGATAAATAACATTTTCAAGGGCCCAAGGAACGTTTAACAACAATGAATGTATGCTGGGCCATTAGGAAAGCTCAACTCATTTCAAAACGTTGAAATAATGCAGGGTGTACGTAGAGATTACAACAGACTGACAGTTTACGTCCCCCTAAAATTCGTCAGCCCCAAGGTGATGGTATCAGGAGGCGGGGACTCTGCGAGGTGATTAATCTGGAGTTGAGAGAGCTCCCTCGCCCCCTCCGCCATGTGAGGACAGTGAGAGGCTGGCCGTCTACGAACCAGGAAGCAGCCCCTCACCAGCCACGGAATCTGCCGGTGCCTTGATCCGGGACTTCACAGCCTCCAGAACGATGCGGATTAAACTTCTGTTGTTCATAAATCAGTTAGTCTATGCATCTGATTATAGCAGCCCCAAAAGACCAAGACAGGGATCTTCATGCAAGGAAGGTAGAAACCAACAAAAAGCTAACCAGAGAATCCCCACAAACATTGGGAAGTTAAGTGACATAATTCTTTAAAAACTTCATGAGTAAAAAAAGATACCACGATGAACATCAGAACATGTTTTCACACAAGAGATAACGAAAATCTGGCTTTCAAAACTAGCGGGATGCAGCTAAAGGTGCACTTACAGGGCCAGCTGGAGCCTCACATACATAGACTGGAAAAGACGAAAGAGCCAAAATCAGTTAAGCATCTATCTCAAGAAACTAGAAAAAAGAACAGCAAACAGAACACAAAGTAAATGGAAGGAAAAAAGCATAAATTAACAAAATAGAGAACAAATACTAAACAGAAAAAAATCAACAAAGCCAAAAGCTGTCCTTTGAAAGGGCTACTACAATTCATAAGACTCTAGCAAGACCGATGAAGAAAAAGAGAAAAGGACAAATTACCAATATCAAGAATTTTTAAAAGGGGATATTACAAGAGATCTTGCACAAAATAAGGATATTATGAACCATATTACACTTAATAATTGGAAAGTTTGGGTGGCCTGAACAAATTCCTAGGAAAAAAGAGCATCTTACCCAAACAGACACAAGAAGAAATATAAAATCAGAAAAATCCTATTTCCACGTGAATAACTGAATCTGAAACTAAAAGCCTTCTCACAAAGAAAATCTTACACCAGCTGGTTTTGCTGGTCAATTCTTCCAAAACTGCAAGGAAGAAAACACCAGTCTCACAGGGGCTCTTCTGGGAATCAACAAGGAACGCTTTCCACCTTGTGTTAGGAGACGAGCACGAGCCAAACCTAACAAGGACAACACAAGACAGCAAAGTTACAGACCAAGCTCTCACGAACACAGACGCAACAATCTTAAAATATTAACAAATAAAATCCGGGGAAAGCAGAATACATCAAGGTCAGGTTGGGATTCTTCTAGAACTGCAAACTAAAAGGTAAATCACCACATAAAAGGAAAACAACTGGACTGTCTCAAAAGATGCAGAAAATGCACTTAAGAAAATTTAATAATTTAATTCATGATTTAAAAAAACACTTAGCAAACTAATAGAGGAGAATTTGGATATTTCGATAAAAATATTTATGGAAAAGCTACAGCCAACATCAGATATAACAGTGAGATACCGAACGCCTTCCCTCTGACACTGGGAGGGAGACGAGGATCCCTACCCTCACCACTTCTACTCAGCACTGTGCTGGAGGTCCCAGCCAGGCCAGCGAGGCAAGAAAAAGAAAAACGAGTACAGCGCTTGGAAACAAAAAAGAAAAGAAACTGTCTCTTGCAGACATAGTTGTGAACATCTAGAAAATACAAGAAGAATTACTATTAGAAATAAATGGATTTAGCAAGTGAATACGCAAAAATCAATTCTATCACTATATAACAGTAATAAACAATTACATAATATAATTTATAATAAAATAAGAAATGTGAAATATCTAGGAATAAATGTAATTAAACATGTAGACAATATATATATACAGAAAACTGTATGCTATTAAGACAAATTAAAGAAGAGCTAAATAAATAGAAGGCTACATTGTGTTCATGGATTTTAAAACCCATGTTTTTTCCCTCCGAGGAAGACTAGCCCAGAGCTAACATCTGCTGCCAATCCTCGTCTTTTGGCTGAGGAAGACTGGCCCTGAGCTAACGTCCATGCCCATCTTCCTCCACTTTATACGTGGGACGCCTGCCACAGCACGGCTTGATAAGTGGTGCGCAGGTCCACAGCCGGGATCCAAACCTGCAAACCCTGGGCCGCCAAAGCAGAGCGCAAACTTAACCGCCGCACACCGGGTGGGCCCCTGTAAGACCAATAGTAAGAAGCTGTCATTTATCCCCACGCTAGTCTACAGATGAAACGCAATCTCAGTGAAAATCAGAGCACGTTTTCCGGGGAGAGGCGGCCACGCAGACTCTACATTTTAACCGAGGATGTAAAGGGTGAAGATTAGCCCAGCTAGCCTTGCACAAGAACGAGGCTGGGGGACTCAAATTACCAGATGCCAGGACAGGCGAAATCTACAGCAATTTACACAGCGTGCTGCTTGTGCAAAGACGACAGAAAGACCAACGGGGCAGAGCGGAGTCTAGATCCAGGCCCGTATATTTACGGTCACTTGACTGATGACACAGACGACACTGTAGTGCACTGGGGAGAGGAGGGTCTGTTTAATAAATTATTCTCGGTCAACTGTATAGCATACACTTAAGGAAAAAAGGGAACCTTGGCCGTTATCTCACACCATAAACAAAAATCACTTCCAGATGGATTACAGGTCTAAATGTGAAAGATAAAATCATAAAGCTTTTACAGGATAATATCTTCATGACCTTTGTGATAGTATCTTCCAATGAACACAAAGAGCATTCAATATTACTGAAAAGACTGATCCATCGGGCTAGATTACAATTAAAACTTCTGCTTATCAAGACACCACTGAGAGCGAAAGGGCAAACATACACAAGAATGTAAAAAAAACCTGCCACACACACATGTACTCAGAATATATAACTTGTACTCAGAATATATGAAAAGAACTCCTTCGACTCAGTAATAAACAACACAGAAAACCCAATCGAAAAACGGGCAAAGGACAAGCACTCACAAGAGAGGATCTCGAAACCGCCAACAGACACACACAAGGAGGCTGCTTCTGCAGGTCCCCGGCCACCGGGCAGCGGCCAGCCCACAGCACACTGAGCCTCCTCCACTCGGCGCCCACCGGACAGCCGCAACGAACGAGCTGACGACACCAAGCGCTGGGGAACGGCGGACGGCTCACAGACAGCTGGCGGCAGCACCGCCACTTTGGGCAGTGTCTACTCAGGCTGGACAGACGCAGACCCTGGCCCTCTGCAGTGCCACTCCTGTGAACACCAACAGAAACGCATACACACCTGCACCAAAGAAACAAGCACGAATACGCAGGGCGGCGTTCGTCTGAACTAGGAACATCCAGAATACCCAAGAATGGCAGAAAGAATAAATGACGGTAAATTCAGAGACTGGGTTCCTGGGCAGCAGACAAGAAAGAACAAAGCTACGAGACAACGCGAGTGGATCCCACAAAGGTACTACTGAATGAAAGAGCCGAGAAACCAAATGTACGTACAACTTTATTTCACTTAGACAGCCAAGCACACGGGAAAGTCATCAATGGTGGAAAGCCAAGACCACTGCCGGCTTTGGGGGACAGTTCCTGGGAGTGGGGACGAGGGGGCTTCTGGGAAGCTTGGCCATGTTTCATTCCTTAATGTAGGCGGTAGTTACGAGAGTGTGTTCACTTAGTGAAAAAGTCACTGAGGTGCACACTTATGCTTGGGGAAATTCTGTGATGTATGCTACAGCTAAATCTTTTATAAGTACAGCATTATGTGCCTACATAACGTGCCAGGAAGACAAATGCATTTAGTTAAGCACACGCCTCTCTGGTCACACTATTAGCCACGAAACATGAGACAGGCACCAGGAATCAGAAGGGTCCTGAAAGTGTTCACTCAGTGGTTCCTGCGTTTCTGAAACGCTGGGCTCAGGGACCGCTGACGTCACCGCCTTCTCCACCCGGCGAGGCATTTCCAGGCTACAACACTGAGCAGTGGCTGGAAACAAACCACTGAGCGACCGGCTCCTCCGCCGCTGCGACGGCCTCCGCCGCTCCAGACTGGACTGCACACACTCCTGTCCCTTCCCTGCGAGGGCCCCTGAGCCCATTCTCTCAAAATGTGATATTTTACCTTATCAAATGTGCGGTATCTGACACACACTTCAGTGTAAGTACCCCAAATTACATGAAAACAAACACAGTTACAAAACCAAACAAACAAAACTACTGAAAAGATAAATATATGAAAATCCCAGTAAAACATAATTTGGCCAATCCTTCTAAGCTTGTGGTAATAAAATTTGACCTAAACGAACTTGGTAATTTATAAGATTCAGAGGACAAAAAACTTAATGATTCTCTAACCCAACAGAGAAGGAGCATTATAGCCCTGCATAGCGCGAATTAGTTGTTAGAAAGGAAATCCAAATGTTTGGCTAATCAGTCTTTCAGGAGGACTGACTAAGCCAAGAAGCGCATTAAGCTTGTCATTACTCATCTCCTAACTCAGTGCTGCAGACCCATCACGAGAGTGTAAGTGTGCACCCACTCGGTCCACCTGAAAGCACCACAGAGGCACCTGTTACGAGCAAGTAAAATGGCACCACGACAGCCCAGAGGCCCCCGGAACCCACGTACCCTCCACTTTCCCAGGTGCCACTTTCCTCCTTCACCTGCCACGACACCCTCACTCAGCTCCCGAAGGAAAGGCTCTGACACCCTGGTCCCAACGCCAACACACCGGGACTAACAAGTTCAGTGTGACTCTAAGCTTTGTAACTCTCATCCGCCAAGGA
>NW_025794496.1:0-12118 GCF_021613505.1 Equus quagga | reverse complement strand
GCGGAGCTTGGGACAGTGACCTGACCAGGCTGAGGGGGGAGGGGGGATTGGTATTTGGGGATGACCCTTACACCTTTTTCCTCTGTCCCATATCAGCATCCTGGGGGCAGTGAGGACATGGAGCCATATGGGGATCCTGCTACTCAGGGGGAACCTAGGTCAAAGTGTGTGCTTCTCCAGCCACATCCAAGATCCCGTAGTCAGATGCTGGTCCTGCCTCTTTCTTTTCAGCAAGATCATTGAACTTGGTGAGTGGCAAGGCTTTGTTTCTCAGGTGCCCAGTCAACTGCATCCCTCCTCAGGGACCCCTCACCCATCACATGGAGAGTCCCTTCCCCACCCCTGGGTCCTAACAACACCTCTCACCCAAGCCCCTGTTCAAACTCTGACATAAAGACGCCTCTCCCCGTCCTGAGAATTTCCCCCATGCCCCCAAATCCAATGCCGACGGTGGTCCCAACACTGGGTGGTATGCCAGCTATGACTCCCTGTTTCCCAGGAGACACGGCCTTCATCATCCTGCGTAAGCGGCCACTCAGCTTTGTGCACTGGTACCACCACAGCACAGTGCTGCTGTACACGAGCTATGGATACAAGGACAAAGTGTCTTCAGGCGCCTGGTTCATGACCATGAACTACGGTGTGCACGCCATCATGTACACCTACTACACTCTGAAGGCTGCCAAAGTAACAGCTCCCAGGTGGTTTCCCATGCTCATCACCAGCCTGCAGATCCTGCAGATGTTTATGGGAGCCTTTGTTAGCATCCTGAATCACATCTGGAGACAGGATCCGGGATGCCACAGCACATCGGAACAGCTCTTCTGGTCCTGCGTCTTGTATATAACCTATTTCATCCTCTTTGCCCGCTTCTTCCATCAAACCTACCTAATGCCCAAGGTCAAAGCCAAGACCAAGAGCCAATGAAGGGTTGGATAAAAAGAAGGATCCCCAGGCTCTCTCTTCCCCAGGGCACTGAGGGGCTCAGCTTAGGTTTGGGAGAATGGTTAGGACGCCTTCCCTGCATGGTTTCCCCATGGGATGTGTGCCCCACGGTGGTAGGAAGTTATGACAGACAAGAAGCATCGCCCCTGGGATGAGGGTGTGATCTAGTACTTTGATATTTCTGTGTCTAATGTGAAGGCCAAGCAGGCCCTAGGATGGGAATGAGACTGAGGAAGATCCCCAGAGCTGAGTTATTTATATTTCTATCCATAAATCTTTCTTCCTCTTGCCCTATTTTTTTAATTAAACATTTCAACGAGGGTTTTGGAGTTTTTGGATTTGAGGGAAGAAGGGGACTGCTGCGATGGGAGAGGGGTGCTGGCAGTGGGATGAGCAGTGGGTGAGATGCCTAGGAGGGTGTGTGGAAGGATGAGAGGCACACACACAAACACTCAATAAAAATCCTAGGCCTGGTAGGCGCTTAATAAATGTCCGTTACAAACCAGAATTTTATTGCTGTTAGAGACCCAAGTCCCTCACAGGAACAGTGAGAAACAGGTGCAGAAAGGCAGAGTAACTTATCTAATGTCGTAGGCTTCTTAGGTTGCAGAATTGACACCTGCAAGTAAGCGTTCGAGAGCTGACCTTCCGGTTATTCTCCATGAGGCCACGAGGTGGCGCCGCAGCACCAGCTTTGGCCAACGCCGGCCGAGTAGCTAATCCTCAAGCCATGCATACATACACGCACGCGTGCGCCCCTCTGCTCCAGGAATCCCCAGGCTTCCCCATCCTGATGTTAGCGACTGAGAGGGACTGAAGCCCTAGAAGCCTGGGCCTTCACCTCTTTCCTGTACACCCAGCTCTCCTTTAGACATGGGGCGTGGGGGGGGGGGGGGGGGGGGGGGGGGGGGGGGGGGGGGGGGGGGGGGGGGGGGGCCGGCGGTGAGCTCAACCGCAACTCTGAATCATCAGGCCTTTGACAGTCCGCGCACGTTTATTTCAGTCATCTTTGAAAACGGGGGAGGGAGAGTCTGGAGAAGGCGGGGTGGGCCAAGGGTGAGTTGGCCCCCGGGGAAGTGGTCCCTGTTCCTGGCCTTAGTCCCAGGGGCGCGGAGCGTGTGTAGGGCCCAGTCCACCCCTCAGGGCTGGGAGGGGGAAGGCTCTCTCCTGAGCCGGCCGCCCTCTCCAGCTGCGCCAAGCGCCCCTCTCAGACCCCGGAGCGAGGGCAAGCCACTCAAGACGACCCCAGGCCGGGGAGGCCGTGAATTATTAGCCCCGCCCTCGAGGAGGATCCACGGGCCGGGCAGCTCATACAGGCCGTTCTACGGCGTACTGGCACGGACTGAGGTTGGCGGCCGGGGGCGGCCCGGGCACGGCGGGGTAGCTGAAAGAGGCGTGCTGTTTGGCCTTGAGCCTCAGGCTGGCCAGACTCGAGTTACACGGGTCCCGATATACGTAGGGGGAGGAGGCGGCTGCAGCTGCGGCTGCCGCGGCCGAGGCGTAAGGGCAGGACACTGCCCCAGAGGACACTGCCGCCGGAGCCAGCCCGGGGGGCCCCCCGCCCAGGCCCTGCAGGGCCCCGGGACCTGGCACGGTGCCCGGGGCGGCCGCAGCCGACGGCACCATGGAGGCGGCGATGGAGCTGGGTGGCGAGAAGACGGGCTGCGAAGCCAGAGGCCCCACGTTGACCGAGTTGAAGGCGAACGGGAAGGTCTTGGCTGCGAGCGGCGGGCCGAGCGCCTTGGGCGGCCAGTTCCCGTACGAGTAGCCGGGGTACACCTCCTCGTAGGGCGGCACCAGCCCCCCGAGCGGCGCCGCGAAGCCGCCCTTGCACAGCTCCGCCTGCTGGCTGCGCTCGCGCTTTCGCCACTTGGCGCGCCGGTTCTTGAACCACACCTGCGGGCATGGGAGAAAGGCCGTCAGGGCCCGGAGCCGAGCGGGGGACCCGGACCGGGGCAGCGCGGCCGGTGGGTGGGTCGCCCAGACGGGGCTTCAAGCCGGCGCCGTCCTGAGGATCAACCAGATGTGGTGGCTGGAGACGGGAATGAGCGTCGTGGAGAAGCCCGAGGAGTGCACGGAGTCAGGGAGCTGAGAACAGAAGCAGTGGGCGGCAGGGCTGAGTCCGGGGCGACGCGGTCTGGGGAGGGGACTAGCAGGATGGGGTCAAGGAAGGGTGAAGAGGAGAACAAGAGACAGCGTCAGGGTAGAAGAAACGCACGGCCTGGAGTGAGAGCGTGGAGCAAGAGCAGCGCTCGGAGGTTGGTGGAAAGAAGGGCGTGTGCGGCAGTGGACCGGGGCCCGGGGCGTGGGGTGTTGGGTCCGGGGATGGGGCAGGCAGAGCAGAACCACAGGCCGCTGGTGCCGGAGCTAGTCGCTGGGCGGCGGGCGAGAGGGAGGCTCGGGGGAGGGGGAGGGTTGCAGGTCTGGGACGGCTGTACCCGCACGCGGGCCTCGGTGAGGTTGGTCCACACGGCGATCTCTTCGCGCGTACTCATGTCGGGGTAGCGGTTCCTCTGGAAGGTCGCCTCCAGCTCCTGCAGCTGCTGGCTGGTGAAGTGCGTGCGTTGCCGCCGCTGTTTCTTCTTCAGCGAACCGTCTTCCGGGGAGCCGCCGGGCAGCGAAGCCGAAGCCTTCTCCGAGTCTGGGGGCCGGGTGCGGGCCAGGTCACAGGGCGCCCAGGCCTGCGCGGATTCTCTGGCTGGGGGACCTCCTCCACCGCCCGCTCGCTCGCACCCGGGCTTCCGCTCCCGGGTCCCACCCTGAGCAAGGATTGAGCTGTTATCTCCCCCACGCCCAGAAGGGGGCGCGCTCACCGCTGTGCTCTTGGCCCTTGCAGCCGTGTTCTGGGAGGGCGGGGTGGGGAGTGCCGGCATCCGACAGCGAGAGGGCCGGGCTGCGGGCCTCCGCCTCGCTGAGCAGGCCAAACTCCATGGAGGGAGGACTCTGGAGGGGAGAGAAGACACAACAGGTTAATGGGACTAAAATCTCTGGCTTATCCAGTTCCCAAGAGTGTTTCCCCACAAGTTCACTGTGCCCTTTCTCAGCCACGGACGTAAAGCTACCTCTGTGCGGGGTGCCCTGGGATAGAAGGGGGCAACAGCAGCCCAAGGGCAAAAAGGTGTACACTCAGAGGTCTTATGTACGGATATACATGCTAGACTTAGTTCTCTTCACTGCTGGGCGCCTAGAACTGTGCTTGATGCGCAGTTGGTGGTGATAGTGATTGAATTAATGAAGACTACTACTATCGCACATCTTCAAAACTTTAATTCCCTCTCACATGAATGCCCAATATCCCCATAAACTCATACATGCCCCTTGGCCAATCACACCTGAGATGCAGCCGGAACCTCTGCTATTCACTGTCCAGTGGGACAGATTTAATTTTAGACCAGGCCTGATATTTCTCCCACAAGGATAGTCACTGCTCTCATTTGTGAGTACTCCCTTGTACATTCACTTCATCATCTCTCCCTTCACAGGAATACGTTAGTCTTAAGCATTATCACCCTTTTTCAGGTGAGGAAACTGTGTCTGGAAGTAACAATTAAGGTCACAGAGCTTGTAAGTAGTGGAACTGGGACCTGAAGCATGTCTGGGAGACTCCTAAGCTAGTGCTTTTTCTTTTTCTTTTTTTGTTTTTTTTGAGGAAGATTAGCCCTGAGCTAACATCTGCTGCCAGTCCTCCTCTTTTTGCTGAGGAAGCCTGGCCCTGAGCTAACATCTGTGCCCATCTTCCTCGACTTTTTTTTATATGTGGGACACCTACCACAGCATGGCGTGCCAAGCGGTGCCATGTCCGCACCCGGGATCGAAACCAGTGAACCCCAGGCCGCCGAAGCGGAACGTGCGAACTTAACTGCTGCGCCACCGGACAGGCCCCGGTAGATACAGTTTTAAACACTGTTGTTCTTTTACATTACTTTGCAAACACGGTTTCATGTTTCTCCATGTTCTGGTAGCTGCAAGGTGTTTCATAATGTTAGAATTTAACTATTTAGTCATCCATTAGTGGGATGTTTCCAGTTCTCTATCATTTTTTTTAATTTTTTAATTTTTTAAATTTTTATTGAGATTATGATAGTTTACAACCTTGTGAAATTTCGGTTGTACATTATCGTTTGTCTGTCGTGTTGTAGGTGTACCACTTCACCCTTTGTGGCCACCTCCCACCCTCCATTTCCCCGGTGACCACTGATCTGTTCTCTTTGTCTACATGTTTAATTTACACATATGAGTGGAGTCATGCAGAGATTGTCTTTCTCCATCTGGCTTATTTCACTTAACATAATTCCCTCAAGGTCCATCCATGTTGTGAATGGGATGATTTTTTTTCCTTTTACGGCTGAGTAGTATTCCATTGTGTATATATATACCACATCTTTTTTTATCCAATCATCTGTTGATGGGCACTTAGGTTGCTTCCACATCTTGGCTATTGTAAATAATGCTGCAATGAGCATTGGGGTGCATGGGGCTTTTGGAATTGCTGACTTCAAGTTCTTTGGATAGATACCCAGTAGAGGGATGGCTGGGTCATATGGTATTTCTATTTTTAATTTTTTGAGGAATCTCCACACTGTTTTCCATGGTGGCTGCATCAGTTTGCATTCCCACCAGCAGTGTATGAGGGTTCCTTTTTCTCCACAACCTCTCCAACATTTCTTACTTTTTGTTTTGGTTATTTTTGCCATTCTAATGGGTGTAAGGTGATATCTTGGTGTAGTTTTGATTTGCATTTCCCTGATGATTAGTGATGATGAACATCTTTTCGTGTGCCTATTGGCCATCCGTATATCTTCTTTGGAGAAATGTCTGTTCACGTCTCCTGCCCATTTTTTGATCGGGTTGTTTAATCTTTTTTGTTGAGTTCTGTGATTTCTTTATATATTATGGAGATTAACCTTTTGTCAGATATATGACTTGCAAATATTTTTTCCCAATTAGTGGGTTGTTTTTTTGTTCCAGCCCTGTTTTCCCTTGCCTTGAAGAAGTTCTTTAGTCTGATGAAGTCCCACTTGTTTATTCTTTCTATTGTCTCTATTATTTTAAGTCCCACGGATATAAGTATTTCACTACTTATAGAATTTTTTTCTTTTGGCTTATTTCACTGGCTTTGAAACTCCTAGGTGAGGGACTGAGTCAAACTATACCAGCTGGCTCTTGCGAAGTGTTACCTAAGTATGCTTCTTGAAAGGATCATGTCAGCTTACCTGTCTACTAGCCAAGTGTGAACGTGTCTGTTTCCCAAAGCTTTGACCAGCATTGGGTATTTAATTTCTACTCAGTTTAATGGTTGTTAATTGGGACCATAGTATATATACAGTCATTAATTTGCATTTCCCTAATTACTAAGGGCGTTGAGTCTTATATATATATATATTTATTTATTTATTTATTTATATTTCCTCTTAGGTGCCTATTCGAGTCAAAGCAACAGACATATTTTGAGTGCTGTGTGCTTCCCTCAAGGATTAGTGACCTAACAAAAATGACCATTTGGGACTAGGTGGTGGAGCCAGGATGGTAAAGAAAATATATGACTAGTCTTACTCCACTGGTAGAAACACAATACTGGCAGGCAGTTTGGGTCAAGTCCTGTGGTTGGAAGACAAAGAAGAAAAGGGTTGTCCCTGTCTGAAACAGATTAGGCTTTGGCAGGGCAAGTGACTTTAGAGCTAGGAGCAAACAATGACTAACATTTGTCCAGGTGAGAAAAAGATGTCTGGGGAGAGGGAACAATATATAGAGAGATAAGGGAGTTGAAAACCCTAAAAATATAGTACTTGTGTTATGGAGTTGTGACTCTTCCATTACAGCTAAAATGTAGAATGCTGGGGCTGAGGGATGATGGGACATTGGCTGGAAAGGAAGGGCCAGGACTAACCTCAGGAATTTGACCTTTGTCCGGAAGATTTTTTTGTTTTTAAAAAGGAATGACATGAGCTAATGTGTGTTTTAGAAACACCTTTCTGGCAGCTAATCAGAGGTAGATTCGGGGACACTGGAGTCTATAAGATGAGCCTATCTGTGTCATTAGCCACTTATCAAGGGTCAGAGATAGGACTAAGGATAAACCTTTTGTGTAGTATGCACATTAACTCTTTATCTGTCCCACATAAAACTATATTCCCATTTCATGACTGTCCTTTTAAAAATTTTTAAATTATGGTAAAATATACATAACATAAAATCTACCATCTTAACCATTTTTATGTGTTCAATTCAGTATTGTTAAGTACATTCACACTATGGTGCAACCAATCACCAGATCATGACTTTCCTTTATTTTAATTTAATTGAGTTTCATTAAAAAAGAAGTTGAAATTTCTACAAATTCACTTTTTCTGGTAATAATTACTGATGTTTGCTCAATCCTTTACATCGTATAATGCTCTTTAATATATATGATTTCATTCGATCCTCATAAACATCTTTCTGAGGTGGATACTGTCCCCATTTTACAGAGGAGAAAGCTGAGATCCAGAGATAAAAAGACCAGACAAGCTTGCTGTGTCCTGGAGAAGCAAAGAGTGTCGCCCAGATTTGTAGGCTGAGGATTTCATCCATTCAATAATTCATGCAACAGATATTACCTGATGACCTACGATAAGCTCAGTGTTACGAGAATGATGTTGAGCAAAATAGATATAGTCTCTGCCTTTATGGAGCTCAAGGACTAGTAGGGGAAATAGGCACTCATCAAGAAATAATAAAAATAACAGAGTAATGGTAAACTCTCATTGAAAGAAGGAAATAGCACGCTACGAGAGCAATTCTTATATAATATGGTACCAGACCAAGTCCAAGGGTCAGGGAAGGTTTCCCCTAGGAAGTAATTTCTAGAGATTTCTCTTCTCCTTCCCCTTTTCCAACACCACCCCTTCCCCAAGCCTCACCATTAAACTTCACAGGGAAAGACAGTGGAAAATATCTTCATTTAAGAGAAAACAAGGACTGAGTATACATATTCTGTATGCATCTGTAAACCTCCCAAAGTGATTCACCCTAACATTTCCATGTGTCTACTTTACAATACCATTGTAAACTTTCATTGACACTATCTGACTTTCATACTGACGCCAACCTCGTGAGGTAGGCAGGCAAGTACGACTATCTACATTCTACTCATGAAGAATGGGAGTCTCAGAGACATCAGGTAACTTGCCTGAAATCACATGACTGCTTAATGGTGGAGCTGGGATTTGAATCCAGGTCTTGTAACACCTAGACGGTTATTTTTCTTATAATATTCGTTCTTTCATTTATTCATCCATCCACCAAACATGTGCTGATCGCCTTCTGAGTCAGGCTATGAATGGAGCAATCAAGAGCCGCTGAAGGGTTTTAAGAAGGAAAGCAGCATGATCCAGTTTAAGTTTTAGAGCCCTCTTCTGGATTAGAGGACAGAAAGTGGTGGTTTTCAAAGTATGGTCTGGGGCCACCTCCTGGGTTAAAATCTCTGGGGTTGGGGCTCAGGAATCTTATGATCAGCCAGCTTTGGAAAGAATTATTTTCTGATTCTAGCACTCTATTAGAGAAGGAGGTGGTGCAACCAATTACCATGACTAACAGAGTGGCTGTGGTAACCCGGTGAGAGGTGAGGCAATACAGAGACAAAGGGATGCCCTTGAGAGTCATTTAGATAGCACGGACAAGACTGTCCACTCCACCCTTCCCTGGACAAGGACTGAGGTTCACGGAAGTGAAGTTGGGATCCTCACCTGGGTCCTCTGGCTCCAGAGCCTGTGGGCTTTGCTGCACATAGCCATTAATAGCCACACCTTCATTTTAAATATTTTATATGTATTCCTCTTAGCACTTGTTTTGCAAATCTCCATGTTGTCTCAAACTGCCTTCAAGCTTTGTATTTCTCCCTCACTTTCATAAAGCCTAGGAGAGGAATAAACGACAGACAAGTAAGGCCTTAAAAGTTTTAAAAAGTTTGTTTCGTAGCATTTTTCACAATAGATAAGACATGGAAGCGACCTAAGTGCCCATTGACTGATGACTGGATCAAGAAGATATGGGGTGGGGCTGGCCCGGTGGTGGCTGAGTGGTTAAGTTCGGGCGCTCCGCTGCAGGCGGCCCAGTGTTTCATTGGTTCGAATTCTGGGCGCGGACATGGCACTGATCGTCAAACCACGCTGAGGCAGCGTCCCACATGCCACAACTAGGAGAACCCACAACGAAGAATGTACAACTATGTACTGGGGAGATCTGGGGAGAAAAAGGAAAAAAAAAAATAAAAATCTTTAAAAAAAAAAGAAGATATGGGGTATATATATACAATAGAATACTACTCAGCCATAAACAGGATAAAATCGTCCCATTCACAACAACATGGATGGACTTGAGGGTATTATGTTAGGCGAAATAAGCTAGATAGAGAAAGACAACCTCTCATCTTTCTCACATGTGGAAGATAAACAAACACATGGACAAAGAGAACAGATTAGTGGTTACCGGGGGAAGGAGGGTTGGGGGGTGGGCACCAAGGGTGAAGTGGCACACCTACAATATGACTGACAAATAATAATGCACAACTGGAATTTCACAGGCTTGTAAACTATCATAACCTCAATAAAAAATAAAATAGAAAAAAATATTTGTTTCTTTGGGGCTGGGTACACAGACAAGGAAAAAGTAGATTTGATTAGACAAGTACAGCCTGGGGGAGACAAAAGCAGGGCACTCATACCCCAGGAGGCCTCCAGGGAACCTGAAGGCAGTAATCCCAGAAGCCCAGAGGGTGAGCCCATTTCCTCCCCAAGCTTATTATGAGGTATCAGGCTGGAGCAGTTCAGGAATTCAGAAAACCGTAAAGAAACCACAACCTAAACAACCATCTCCCCAAACATCAACGTCAACAACCCTAACAATAAAATTTGTTAAAATTCATCTCCCTCCCACCCACAACCAAACGTGAAGGAGGCAGATGGAATTACGACAGAGGCTCTTTGCTGCCCCTTCCCGGGCCTGATTCATCCTCATTCCAGACCTGGGTTTCCTAGGGTCTCAGGGAGGCGGGAAACCGACAGCCCAATTTCTGGATGGGGGCTCCAGAGGTTGAGGACACCTCTACTCTTTCCTCAGGTCGGGATTAATGCAAACCGAAGTAAACGCTATAGTTGGCAGGGCCAGAAGAAGACGGGCCTGTCCCGGTACGTGGCAAGGCCAAAAGGGCTAAACCAACCAGCAGGTGGGAGCGCAGGCGCTCGGAGCGAAAAGGATGGGAAAGTGGGCGCGGCGAGGGCCTACGACCGGTATTTGGGATGGGGCCTGCGAGGCGCCTAGGGGAGGCTCCCTTGAGGGTGAGCAATCCGAGAGCGGGCTGCTGCCCAGGGGCGGGACAGGGGCGTGTCTTGGTCGAGATTGGATACCCGCCGGGCGCAGGGAGGGGGCGTCGCGCCGCCTGGCTCCGCCGCTTTGCAATTCCGCGTTGTATACCCCAGTGGCGGCCGCGGAGGAAGCGGGCTGAGCTGCAGCGGCCGGCCTGAATCCGACGCTCCTCCGTTTCCCGCGGAGTTCCTTGATCCTTGGCTCGTTCCGTCCCGCCCCAAGGTTCGCTGTATCCTTGGTCCTCTAACCTCTTTCCCAGCTCCCGAAGCCCTCGACCTCAACGTCTGCAGAACGAAATGGTCACAGCCATGAATGTGTCAGAGGAAACAGGGCAGGTGTTACAGCCCTACAGCTTTGAGCTGTTCCGGGACATGAGGCCCTTTTTGGAGGAGTACTGGTGAGACCTGCGGAAGGGGAAGGGCCGTGCCAGGGGCCCGACCCTGATGACTGCTAGTTGGGGTGGTGCGGGGGGAGGCGCTGAACGCCTGCAATGATTTCCTTAGAGAGCAAAGGTATCAGACTCTCCTGTACTGGCTCCACATCTCCGCTGTCCAAGGTGCAAGTGGTGTGGCCCCTCAAAGAGATTAAAGCTGGGGGAAAGAGAAAAAGGCAGAAATAGAGGATGGGCTGAGGAATGTGGGAGGAGACGGAAACCAAGGGGAAAGAATGTAGTGAGAACTGGCCTCTGAGGAATGGGGGTTATCTGAATTCCTTCTCCCACCCACCTTGGAAGCGACTCTTCTCCGTCCTTCGTGGCCGCGCCTGCACAGTGCTGGCGTCCAGGGACAGCCTGCCCTTGACAATTATCACGATGTTTCCCAAATGCTCCACCGTCCCTGCTGTGGAGAAGGAGGCAAAGCCAGGGAGGTCTTCGAGGATTTCCCCAGGCTCTCTGGCTTTGCCCTAAAGCTTCTCAGAGGTGTTCATGGGCTGTCTTTGTGACCTAAGCAGGCAGAGCTTTTGCCACATTCTTCTTACCCCACGGGGCGTGGGTTGCTTCTAGGCTGGGCCAGCAGCCAAGTCACCCACTCCCAACCCCACTGAGAGAGCAATAAGCATAGAAACCTTGGATGTAGTCCCTGGCCTGTGCTAGGTATTTTATAAATATTAACAGTGTCAGGAGAGGAGTCTTATTCCCCCTTTACAGATAAGGAAACTGAGGCTCAGAGAACTAAGTAGGTTTTCCAGTGTCACACTGCTAGTAAATGGTAGAGTGGGACTCCAACCGAGAGCACTCACCTGGAGAGTTGAGTGGGGATTCCTCTAACCAGCACCCACCCATGGGCCCATCCCCTCTGCCTTCTGCCTGCCAGGGCAGCCTCATTCCTCGTAGTTCTGCTCTACCTGCTGCTCGTCTTTGTGGGGCAGAACTACATGAAGGCACGGAAGGGCTTCAGCCTGCGGGGGCCTCTCATCCTTTGGTCCTTCTGCCTTGCAGTCTTCAGGTAAGACACTCCTCCCCCGACTTCCCGCCTATCCTGTAGGCTAGAGACCCTCATTTTATCCCTAAAAGCTTTCTAGAAACCTCAGTTGCATCAGCTCTCCAAGCTGCCCCCTAACTCACTCCCTATCCCATCCTCTCAGCTCTAGCTCCCCTCCCCAGCTTCCACCCTTCTCCCATGTTACCCTGTTTTCCTTCTTCCCCAGGCTCCAAGCTGGCAGTCTCTGCTCTCTCGTGCTCATGAAGTCTGTGGACTTCCAACAAATTTCTCCAGCCTCTAATACTCTCAGCATCTAACAGCCTCTCCTACGACCTTCCAACAACTTCCCCAGCCCCTCCTTCCCAAATTTCCTCGCCCAAACTACTTCGATCTCCCTCATCCTTCCCCCC
>NW_025794495.1:0-7297 GCF_021613505.1 Equus quagga | reverse complement strand
CAATCACATGTGAAACACCCTGTTTGGGGGTATATAACCACTCTGTGTACCCTACTTCTTGGGTGCCCTTTCTTCCTTCGGGAAGAAAGGCCCCGGGCCATGGTTCCTCATAAAGCTTTGTTTAATTTTCTCATGTTATTCTGTCTCATGTGAATTTAATTCGTTCTCCGGCCAGACGAACCCACATTTGGGAAGAGGAAATGTCTTCCTCCCCTACAGTTTTGGCGTAGTCAGCAAGATAAAATTTCACTGGCTGGACACTGCTTGCTCCTGGACTGCTGCGGCCGATAGATCCCCGACCCCTGACGAGAGCCGGCAAGAGGTAAGAGTTCTTACCATGTCAGTCTCCCGGATCTCTGCCTGCAGGCTCCAATGGAAGCAAGAGTGGTGAGTTTTTTGCTCTTCTAAATTTAGATTAGCAGGAGAAAATGTTGGTGAGGCTAGCTTCTTGGATTCAGCGACTCTAGGATTTGAGTGCTCACTGGTTGTAGATCCTTTTCCTCCCAGAGATAGACTTTTCCTTGTCTCTGTCTTTTTGTTTGTCATAAGACACAAGCATCTCTATCAGCCTGTTGTCTGGGCTTTTTGTCTTGTTCTATGTCTTGAGAGCTTGGTTTTGTGACCTTTCTGGTCTCCGCCATCGGAGGATGCATGTACCGGCATGCATCTTGCTGGCCAATCGAGTAGACTGGGGTTCCGGGATACTCTCTTTGTCCAGCTGTTTCAGCTGTCAGGTGAGTTTGTCATAAGAGGTCCCAATTGCTTTCATAAGGGGTCTTTGTCGTCTCAACCTTTGTTGCTTGACTTTACTTTCTTTGGCTATTTTTGGGAGTGAATTTTCTGGATCTCTTTTGGGTACACCTCTTTGTCCTTGGTTAAGCTTTGGTTGAGTCTCTGTTAAGATCCTACTTGTCAATTTGGCCAGACGATGGATCATTTAAATTCAGAAAACTTCTAAATTGGGGAAAAAATTGTGAGCACTCTCATCATAATTTTCATTGGTATTTTTGAAAAAAGCCAATTGAAAAGGAAACACAGAAAATGGTAACTAGGTTTAAACCCTGACTCAGGTTATAATTGAATTGGTGAAATATAAAGATCTAAGTGTTGATAAGATTGTAAAGGTTGGAATGCTTGAGCTGATTTTCTTTATGAGGAGGTTATATCAACTTTGCCTGAGTATGTTTTAAAATGTCTTCCTGGGAATGCTTCCTTATGCAATATTATAAGACTAAGACCTGTTAAGTCCTGGCCATGGGTCCTGTTGCCATGCTGCAGCTCTTCACTGCCCAAGGACCCTCTCCCCATACTGTTCTTTGAATAGAGGAGCGCTGCTTCCAGACCTTGAGTCCAGGAAGTCTTTCTTTTGACTCCTTGGCTTGCTGAGCCCACTTGCTTCACCAGCTTGTGAGCTAAAGTCCTAGTTTTCCTTGTGCCTTTCTCTTTTTCAAGGATGGATATAAATTCACTGCTCCATCGGGAACTTTCTCAGACAGCTGTATGAATCCATGTTTGCTGCCCATGGCTACTCTATGGGGCAAATTGTGGCATTCAGCCTGAAGAGAATCAGTACCTTGAGCCTGAGGGTGATGGAAAATGAATTAATCCATTCCTTCCTGACTCTATCTCTAATAGACAAATTTTACATGGGCACGGGTCGGCCACTTAAGTCATTAGGTTGGCTGCCTATCTCCAAGACTACCGTGGAAGGTTTCTTTTCCTAAGGCTGGATTGGGATCCCTTCCTCTGGCACCTGACCACTCTCTGAACTGTGGGAAAGTCCCAATCGGGACTCCAGTTCAAGCAAAGTGCCAAACTCTAACCTTTGGTTGAGTATGGGAACCCCTTCTTGGGAGAATGGCTCCAGGATGCAATTGGGTAGAATGTCCCCCAGACCTGCGGAAAAATTCCTCACTGTTTTTCTCTGTTCTTTTATCTTTGGGACAATTCACCTGGCACTTATGACTGCCAGGCATAATACGAAGGCGTACAAGGGATGCAATGCAGAGGGACGCCCCCATCGCCCCTTGCTGTAGGAACCCCACAGGCAGAACGGATAGGACGCTGCCCTAGGTTCAGGAGATTTTCAAGGTAATGGACCCTTTTCTTTCCTCTCTCTTAAAGTGACAGTGACCATTTTTGGGCTCCTTTTGAGCTTTGCAATTGAGAAACAAGGAAATCTTTAAAGTGTCAAAGGCTCCACCTCTGGGAGCCCCCACTCTGGTTTCCGGGCCTGATCACCCCGGCAACCACGTGGGGTGCCCTCTCTTGGCGATTGACTCGTTAAGCATTTTAGGTGGCCTACTGAGTTGGTTATGAGGATAGGAGACCTGTGATTTATTCTGTGAACTGTCCTGATGGTGTTGTGTGCCCGGGCACGGGAACTGCTGTGTGACCTCCATCTTGATAACCCTTGGGGAAGAGGCCATGAGGGTGAGGCCTGATCTCTTTTCCTTTTTTTGTCACCTCCTCTCTTGTCACCAAGTCGGGGTTAAGTTCAGGCTGGACCTAACCAGAACCTGGACCTTCTGTACTTAACTCTCAGCCCCAGCCCCCGGGAGCCCCAGCCCCCAGCCAGCTCCAGGCCTTGGCCTCCTGCTTCCCTGCCTGGCTCACCTTGTGCTGGCTCAGGGACTAAGTGCCTAGGCTAAGTGGGACTTAACTAGATCTTATAACTATGTTGATGCCTGCACTCAGGAGCCTTTGCACCCTTTCTCTGGCCTTGTCAGTTGGACACCAGCTTTACCGCCATGAGGAATGCCTCAAGCATCCCCAGAGACTCACCCCCGGGTGCATTTTAACTAGCTGGAAATGCTTTCAATTGGATGGGTTATGTCCCAGAAACTCCAGCTTGGAGAAAACTTGAGGGGTTTCTCTGTGTCTTTGTTATGTAGTTGGACAGGTAGGTCAATCCAGAATGTCATTAAGTTAAACCCAGTAACTTCCAACTGTCCTTGGAAAATCCTTGCAAGACTGGAAATACAGCTCTAGAGGCAGTTCAGATTCCACCCAGTTCCTTTATCTCAAAAAGGATTATCATCTCCCCTCTCCAGGAACTGCTATCTAGCCCATCACTAATTCCTAAGGCTGAAAAAAAAAAAAAAAGAGGGGAAAGGTCATAAGCGTGCCCTTGTCAAGAAAAAAATCTAGCATCTTGAGTGTCTTCTCCACAAATATTAGTAAAAAGGCTCAGAACAAAGTTCGGATTCACAACTAGGGAGTTTTATATTATTGTACCAGATTCATGGAGTGATTTTTTTCAAAACAATAGCTGTGGAAACTCTGTGCCTGTGTGTCTATATATGTGTGACTTTACTTCTGGATGGTATGGCGAAAACTAAGAGCTCTGTTTAATTGGCTTAAAGTAAGGGCTTACATAAATTCTAAATGTAATACAAATTAACCCAATGTCTTTTAAGTTAAGATGATATGGATTAATCTTTGGTTAATGAAAGTTTAAGTTTGTTGGTTTGATTAAAATGTTTGGATATGTCCTCCAGAGTTAGCACTGCATATGCAAATATGCAGCCTGGGTTTACTAGTCAAGAAAGGCTCATGTTGTCTGTTAGAAATTTGTCAGCATAATAACTTTAAATGATAGCTGTTTGTCTAATGTCTCAAAGTTTTTGTGGGTAATCTAAACATCATTATTTGGAACAAATGGTTTAGATATAAATGAAATAAGAGTTTATAGATAACATTTTTTAGCAATAATTATAGTTTATGGTATGTGTATTTAAAATAACTTCCAAAATCTTTCTGGTAGCTTGAAACTTTGTAGTTTTGCTAGGTTAATCTGAAGGACAAAATTCATTCAGTATCTAGATTATTTCCAAATAAGATATTAGACATTAATCATTAAATGTAAGTTTATCTACCTTTGGCTTCTTATTGCAAAGAGGCTGAAAGCGTTCGGGTCTATTAGAAAGTGTGCCTTGTGTTTTATTGTAAAGTGGCATGTTTCTAGAAATTACGAAAAGTGTTTAGAATGTTGATATAAAAGACAATTCATAATTGCTTAGTTTTTAGTGTTTACTAGGGTCTGTTAAAGGTCAAAGAGTTCTAATATATGTGATTAAAGCTACTGGAAATTAATAAGGAAAAATGCTTTGTATTCAAGGAAAGTAAAATGTATGTTTTCAGTAAAGAAGGTATAAAAAGAATGGAAAATTTTGTTTGGTTGGTTAAGAAAGATAAATTTGTCCTAAAGTACTAGGAGGAAAAAAAGAAAAAGACATGGGACAAATTCTGAAGGCAAAAAGAAAGTTGTAGAAGGTTTGTGAAGGAGAAATTCTGAAAGGAGTTTTATGCCTGGTCAAGTTGGTTAAGATTGAAAATGAATCTAATTAAGTAAATGGGTTTTACTATGAAAAAGTAAACTGGTACAAAATTAGAGTTTGGTTTTCTCTCTCAAAAGGATGATTATCTTGAACTTTTCGGCCTGCTCGAAGTCTACCTAAAAGACAGAAAATCTGTTTTGTTAAAATGATGACTGAGGTCACTCTTAAGATTTTGACTGTTTCAGCTATTTACCCTTGACTATTTGTTGTCATTTTGAATAGATACCTGAGCATTGTTTCACAGTGAGTTTTGTTTCCTATTTGTACAAGTATTTTAAAAAAAACCTTTTGATATTTTTGACAAGCTTATCCTCAAAAATATTCAAGTCCTGAATAACGGCTTTCTTTTGACCTGGATGAAGGAGGAGGATTTCTCTGGGGATTTTCAGAGGGCCACTGGGACTTCACAGAGAAATTTGCTCTCTTCCTATAAGGTGGAAGATTCTAAACTAATTAGGCTTATTTGGTCTGTTACATAACATTGGAAGCGTTGTCAGATAAGTGATGATAATCTTTCTTAGTTGGTATTATGTGGGTAAATGTTACTGATATAAATGTTCTGAAATTATATAACATTCCTAAAATTCTGATCTGTCCTGGTTATCAGTCATAATTCTAATTATTAGTTTAAGGTGTTGTATATCACAGGAATGATAAGTTTCTCTGTCAATTGCCATTTTTAAGTCTTTTGTTATTTACAGTCAGTTGTTTTACTCTGATGCTTTTTGCTTTTGCAAATATGTCTCATCTTCAGAGACATTCATGGAAAAGACTCTGACACTTACTCTGGATTACAGTTTTCTGATAAACTTTCAGGTCACAGAACTGAACTGGGTAAGAAATTACAGAAATCTAATGGAGAAACTGATGACCCCATAAAACTGCTAACAGAAGACTAAGATCAAGTACCGGTTATACAGGACTGAATGAACTGAGGATGATTATAATTTTTTTTTTGACTTTTGTTTGAAATATTGGTTTTGATGTTTTGCTTTGTTGTCTCAGTTTCAAGAAAATCTTTTTCTCTTTTCTCTTATGCTATGACTTATAGCAATTTAGTGAAATTATACCTTTGTGAGCAAAACTGAAACATTTATCTTTTTCTCCCTACCTGATCCCTCCAGAATTTAGAAACTCTTTGTGAGTGAGTATGGTTATTTCATGGCAATATAGTTATTTGCATAGGTTCAATAAGAATCTGTTCTCCTTATAACAGGACACAATTGGAAACATTGGTTATCTTGCCAAAGCTTTGACTGGAATGTCATATTTGAGAGAAACATACAGACTCAGATATGACAATACTGCCCTTGAGGACTAAGGTTGACTTTCTGGGAAATAAGCCCCTTGGAAATACGGGCCTGGTACCTTGTGTATAGAGATTCTGGCAATCTTACCTGGTAAGTAAGGAAGCTTGCTTATCTGGCAGATGTAAGGAACCTCGGAATATTTGGGGGGACCTCAAGAAGGGAGGAATCCACCCAAACCTGTAGGTACTGCAGGCAAAATCTGACTGCAAGTCCCTTGGATTGGCTTTCCTGGCCTTGAGAGGTCTTTAAAATTCAATCTGAGATTCCTCATAAAAGAATTCCAGCAAAGCAATTTAAGAGCCTATATGATCAATTGCTATTCTTGCTGCACTTATATAAATAATTGGGCCAATTTTCTTGAAACTAAACTTATATCACAAACCAACTAGTCTTAATCTGGCTATCTTTCGTAAAAATGAGGATGATATTAGAGAGAAGAACCATGTTTCAGTGAAAAACTGTAATACGCATTTGTGGATATTAGATCCTAGTTCTGTTAATTGTCTTTGAGGCTTTTTCTACCTGTGAACTGAACTGGATCTTCAATTCTTCTGCTGAAATATCTGGTTACAAATCTACAAACTAATGTTTTCAATTTTTTACCTCATTTTCATTTGGAATCATTGAGAATTGAACCTGCTCTTTTTCCTGAAGCATTGCAAACTAAAGCTGGACAGACTTGATAGAAACTTGAGAGATTCCTGTCTGTTGCTGCGTAAGCTGTAAGCCACTCAGAAAGATACCTGAATGCCCCATGACATCATCAGAGACATTTCAAGCTGCTAAAGATGCTTTGACTCTGACATCTAGAAATCTTCTTTACTGGCTGCCTGCTGGACTCAGGAACTAGTTTATAATTTGCTCCAACATTAACCTTGTTTTTCTTTTATTTCCATAGAAATACTTATTAAATACCTGATTGCTTGCTTCCAAAATATAGGCCTAACTTTGGGAGCCCACCTGCATCACCGCCTTCTAAAATGACTTTAACTGGACTGATCTATTAACAGGACTAAGAAAGGTGTTCAGTGAGATGAAACAATCTACCACTCAGCTTCTGGATTGTGAAACTTTAAGTTTCAAAGGCGGGACTGTGGGGACGTGGAATTGGCCACCCCAAGATATGTCTCTTTGGCATCAGGATTGTTTGAGGCTGATTGCTTTTGACAAACTGGGACAGGGAAGGAGGCTCTGAGGAATGGAACTTGCCCTTTGTTAGGACACATTTACATTTGTAAGGTAAATCTCTATCTGTAAAAGGTGCCTCTCTCTCTGTACCAGGAAGAAGAAAGGAGATGACCTTCTCTCTAGAAACTCTTAATCAATACCAAAGGCAAGGACTTAAATCTGCATTTTATTGTGCTTGTCTGGTAACCTCCTGTAACTAACTTCTCCCCACCCCCAACGTTGGCATTTCTTTAAGGATTAAGCTTCTTTCCTTAGGCTAGGAACTGATTGCTGCGCTCACCTGTGACCACCCAGCTCCAGACAATAGACTAGCCTCCTGCTATGCCCTCTGAGACAGCAGACCACTACCTGCTGTGTCCATCAAGCACTGTGCCGACAGGGCAATCTTGTGACTATTGTGGGAGGGACATTTCAATCACATGTGAAACACCCTGTTTGGGGGTATATAACCACTCTGTG
>NW_025794494.1:0-3954 GCF_021613505.1 Equus quagga | reverse complement strand
AGGCATACTATAAAGTTCACATGTGTGTGCATGTGGGTGTGTATGAGCGCATCTCAAAAACACATTTTTAAATAAAAAAGTAAAAACAAGTTGCAGAAAAGTACACATGATATGATCTAATTTATGTAAGAAAATCGGGTAGATCTTTCCATGGTATCTACGTAAATGAAAAGGAACGTGATTAGCAGGACACACTCCAAACGGTGAAAACGGGTTACTACAGGAGCTGAAGAGTAGATGGAATGGAGGTGGGGACAGTCAATTTCGTGCTCTCAGATTTTACTCTACATATTTATGTAATATCTCAAATCTTTTACAGTGAGAAAGGATTTGTGTATTTTTTGTGTAATAATAAAATATTTCAACATAAACTTCAAAACATGAAATTAACATCTACCTATCTGTCCTTTAGTTACTTCTTCCCTCAAATCTTCTATATCCCAACTGTATGTGCTACAGATAAGCAACAAAGAAAATTTCAAATTTTTCTCAAGGGCAAATGAATCAGTTTCTAAAATTCATTTCAACTTTGGAGAGGTTGGAAGGACTAATATGATGCAATATCCAGAGCCTGAACACTTCCCTGGGACAAAAGGAATACAGTCTTTGGGACAACCGAATGGTTGTTCTCACCTTTTTTAGTGAGACCTACAAAGAAAGCAACACTGGATTAAAACAAAGAGCCGTGGCAAATTCTCATTTCCTTTCTCCTTTATTGCTGGATTGCAGTTGTGATTCTTAGTTTCCTCACAAGCTTCTCAGTTTCTCCAATAATGTAAGCTCTTCTTCCTTATCCTCTTTGTTCCTTTCATTCCTCCTTGATTTACTCACCATCTTCTCTTTATTCCTTTTCTTAGTTTCCACCCTTACGTTTCTTCTTCTCTTGGGCTTCTGCTCATTCTGGGGCAGTGGCCTCTTGATGGCTGCTGCTGCTTCCCTTCCCCAGGGACATCTTGCACAGGTGTGGCCCCATCTGTCCCAATGTGCCTCTCTCAGCATGCAGTAGTACACAGCGGTGTCTCTCAGGGTGACCTGGGGCAGGATCAAGGTACTGGACTTTCTGTCTGTTGTGATGGTCAAAGAGGCCATTCCATTGGTCTCAGTGTTTTTTAGACTATGAATCACATACTCTGGACCCTGTTAGGGAATCTGTCGATACCAAGATATGTACTCACTTCCACTGATTGTGGAATGGTTACAGGGCAGGTGCACAGGTTCCTTTTCAGTACTCTCCATTGCATTTGGCTGGATGGTCTTGGCATCACCTATAATACCTGAGGATTTGAGAAACACTAGATTAGCTCTGGATTGTCAAATCTGGGTACATCTAATTTCAGGTTCACAAGCACTCCCAGAACTCCTCTCTCCAGTCATATCCTATGCTTGAGTATTTTCATGTTGGTTGCACAAGACAAGACAAATATTTCTGGTATTTATTCTTGAGCTATCCAGAGCCACAGGCCAAAGATAAATTGCTGTCTTCCATGATCCTTGGGCTCAGTGAACACAAAACTCCTTAAAGCCTGAAAGCTGTAAGACTCAGGGAGACTTCTATGAGTAGTGGATACCATCAGCCTCTCACAGTGATGATCAGACTCTCTAGAGAAACACATAGACACATAAACACGGAGATGCAAATTCTTTCCAGCAGTTTGACAAAGTACAGCGGGAGAAGGTAAAGCAGCAGATATCTGCCCTTTGTCTTTAGCCACAAAGATTGTCCTTTCTTAAACCCGAATCACTTACCAAAAGTTAGGAGAATAGTTATTCCTGTCACTGATGTCATAATTCAAGTCCAATCTGGGGTTCAAAGCCTCAGAGCTCAGAATCTGCTCTGATCCTCGGTTGAGGGAGGTCCCAAGCATCAACACAGCAGCCACTAGCAGAGCCCCACACCAGGTAACTTTCAGCTTTGGAGTTCTCTAGTCAAGCATCAGCTAAAGACCAAGTAGTCTCTTGGTTGGGTCTACTCCCACCCCCAGGATTAACTATAAACTTAAAAAGAGGGTAAGGATATTTTCCCACTGTCTAGCCCTAATTCAGAAGGTTTACACTGAGATCATTTCCAAGGTTCAAACTCAAATAGTCTATGTTTGAATAAGTCTGAATGAGTCAAATCATTCACAAGGCAATTATTCATTCCTCATTTGTGGTACAAGGCAAAACCCACCTCTAACTGGTGTTTTGATGCTACATTGAGTTGATATTAAATGTCCTTTAATTCAGGAAAACTTTGTTGAGCCCAGGGTTTTAAAGGGAAGAAGAGAATTCCTATCCATATTCCCAGCCAGAGCAAGTAAGTCTCAGGAGCAGTAACATATAATTTAACTTCAAAAATTAGGATCTATCTTCTTTTATTTTTTTAAAGATTGGCAAAGGAACTAACAACTGTCACCAATTTCTCTTTTTTTTTTTGTTTTTTATCCCCAAATCCCCCCAGTACATAGTTGTATATTTTAGTTGTGGGTCCTTATGGCTGTGGCATGTGGGACACTGCCTCAGCAAGGCCTAATGAGCAGTGCCATGTCCGCCTCCAGGATCCAAACCTGCGAAACCCTGGGCTGCTGAAGTGGAGTGTGCAAACTTAACCACTCAGCCACGGGGCTGGCCCCAGAAACTATCGTCTGATAAAAAGAAAAAAAATGATCATAACCTAAGCTAAAATTCCAATGACACGGTGGAAGAAAATATTTGCAAGGCGTATGACAAAAATAGCTTCATAGTTGTATAATATTGCTGTGCTTAGTATGATGAGAAAAGATAAAATTAAAACCCCATCTAAAAGCCAAGTCACCTGGTATTCAGGTCTCCCACATTTGCTCCTGAAATGATGTCTTAAGAATCTTCTAGAAGGACATTATTGATGCCTCTGGTTTTGATTCAGGTGTCAATGACCCGAATGGTACTTATTCCTATTCCACTTGAGTCCCTCTTTAACACGCGTTTTCTCATCTCATGCGAATGTCTAAGGGCGGCATGCATTGAGGACATTAAGGAGAAAAGGAAAGAGGCAAGAGATGGGAAGAGAAAATTTGGAAGGGGAAATTAAATGAAGCCATTTTACAAGAGAGGTGGAAATAAACATAAAGGAATTTCTTTGGCTATTCTCAAAAGCGCTTATTATTAACAAGATGGTATAGAATAAAATTATAATAAATCATTCTTCTCTGCTACAATAACTAAGCGTATTACTCTACTATAGGAGTAAATGTTTGGCCATTTAAAATTAAACTATTAATCACCTGTGTCTTTTCTTCCCATGGGGGGTCAGCTCTTTGTTCTGCTTTTGGGAAAGGGCTTATCCATGTCCTTGAAACTGTGCATACACTCAGTGTGAGATTACAAAGTACATGTTGAGAAAGGGGGTGAAAGTAAGTTCTTTGCACAACAATGACAACCTCTCCCTCACCTAGGAAAGAGCTTCAGTTTGCAGCTCTAACAGCCCCCTCTTGTGACTGTACTTATGAACTCCTTCACTTAGAACCAGAAACCAAGTCAGTCAGCCATCTTTCACGGGTTTTGTGTCAGGTCTGAGGATAAATGTCTCAAATTTACCACCTCCCTCTAATGGCAAGTCTTGGTGAAGAGCTTCCTACAGCAATACTCTACGATTAAGGATCGAATTATGTTCAGTTACTTGGAGATTTTAGAACTATTTCTGTGAGAACAAATCACTCAATAAAATTCCTTTTATTTTCCTTATTATCTTGTACTTCCCAAGTTTGAAGGCATTTCCCAAGGCCCACATTATTCACTGTTTGACATAGAATTTGGCACAGAAGAAGCACTTAATAATAATGTGTTGGGTGAACGTATTAATTAATATTTGCTGGGAGAAGTTATATGGAATGACTTGAATTTATTCTGTGTAAAAGCTTCTAATTTTCTGGAAAACAAATTGAACAAAAGTATCCAGCAGTGAAGGTAAATGCAAGATTAGACCAGTGGACAAAA
>NW_025794493.1:0-27469 GCF_021613505.1 Equus quagga | reverse complement strand
CACTGAGTAGGGGGAGGGCGGCAGGCGCTGGCTGTGTCCGTGATTCCTGCCGAATCCCAGCTTTGCACTGAGCAGGGCCTGGAGGCCTCCACACTGGCCCAGCGATCAGTTCTGTCTCAGGCTCACCCTCCCTCGAGCCCCATCTCCTGCCACTCCTTGTCCCCCACCTCATGCATGGCTGCCCGGCCTTCTGAAGCCCTCAAGGGTGCTCCAGCATCCTCTGGACTCGGTGTGTACTCTTCCCTCCCCCTGGAGAGCTACTTGGTGACCCTGTGACCAGGTCAGCCAGCAACGTCCACCTCTCCCTTCAGGACTCCACACCCCAGTCCAGACTGCTTGGCCCACTCGGGTGGGGCATCATCCTGCATTGTACCGGGCTGCCTCTGCGTGTGTCTCCACTGGGCTGTGGGCTCCTGGGTGAGCAGTGTCCTACCCCAGTTGTTGGCTGGTGGTGGACATGGTGCCAGCAGCTCCACACTCACCTCCATGGTTTCAGCCAGTTTGCACCAGCCCGCAGTGTGGGGAGACAGCTGCAAAATGCCATTACAGACGAGGAAGCTGAGGCCCAAGAGGCCGAGTCACGTGCTCCAGCTCCTCCAGCACATGCGGGGAGAGCCCCTCTCCAGGGCTCACGTGCGACCCCGACCGTGCAGACGCTGTGTGGTGCAGGTGCTGCGGGAGCTGGCATGTACCCGGGAGGAGCGGGGCCTTCACACCTGCACAGCTGTTCCAGCTGTGACCCCTTCCAGCACGCATCTGCACTGGAGCTCTCACAGCAGCCGTGTCTGTGTCCAGGGCGCTGTTCCCAGACGTCCAGCTGGAATAGACACTCTGTTCTCAGCCTCGTCTCTTTTCCTTGCTCCACCTGTCCTCTCTCAGGGGTGTTCTGCACCCACCTCAGCCCCCTCCCAGATGGTCCCCTGTGCAGGTCGCCCTGCATTTCTCCCCTGGGCACCTGCTGGGCAGGGCTGTGAGGGGTACAGGGCAGGCCCACTGCCCATCTCCTGGGAGCAAAACCCCCAGGGTTTAATCATTTCCTCTGTGTGAGGAGATTCCCTTCACATGACGTGTCACTTAGAATATGTTTCTGGAACAGACGGGGCCTGGTGGCATGTGTCCTATGAGAACGTCCCTGGGCACCAGAGGCTCCTCTGCTCTTCCCAGTTGGAGGCTCCAGAGAGCTGAGCCACATTCACTCAGTGTCCCCACATGGTGAGTCAGAATGGCTGATGGTCTGTGCTGTGATGGTGGAAACATTTCGTAAAAGTCCTCTCGAGAATTTCTCACCTTGAAAGACGTTATGATAAATGAAAGAAGCTCGTTAAAAAAGTGTGCCTTTTATTATATGATTCAACTCATTTGAATGTTGAGAATAGGGGAATCTATAGAGACAGGAAGTGGGTCAGTGGTTGCTTAGGGATGGGAGGGGTGGAGGGAGCCATAGCTAAAGGACACAGGGTTTCTTCGAGGTGATGAACATATGCTAAATTTGCTCTGGAGATGATGGCTGCACATGTCTGTGATCATCCTAAACCACTGAACTGTCACTTTACATGGGTGAGCTGTGTAGTGTGTGAATTCTCTCTCATTAAAGCTGTCTAAAGGGAGAGAGAACTTCTCCCCGCCATCTTACTATGAAACTGAGCACTACAGAGAAAGCACACAAAGAAAAAGTCAGCATGATTTTTAAAGGCCCTTTGGAAGGTGGTGCACCCAGAGGCGGGACAGGGCCCTGAGGTCCCAGGGGGCAGGGCTAGGATGGAGCACAGGATGAGTTTTGCTCCTGTGGACGACATTCTTACCAGAGAGCCTGGGGATCTGCATATGCGGGTGTGTATGTGTGTGTGTGTGAATGTGTGTGAGTGAGAGAGAGAGCATTCCTAGGGAGCTGGAACATGTCTTCCTCACACTGGTGGAAGTGCACACCCAAAGCAGGTGGAGAGTCGGGGTAACCTCGAAGCTTCCCTCAGCACTGGGGGCTGGAAGCTCAGCCCAGAGCTGCGGCCCCGTCTCGCTGGTGCTCACTCAGGACTCTGTGATGAGCACTCAGTGTGGGGACTGCGCTCTGACTTCCCCTCACTCTTCCTGCCTTTGATTCCTGATCGAGCCACACGGGGAGGAATCGAGCTGAACGAGAGCCAGGGCACTGAGCCTGCAGACCAGGGTCTGAGAGCCGCCTTCTCAGATGGTACTGCTTCCGTGTACCCCTGTGCCTTAATTTACCTCCTATGTATGTTAATTTTTTTCCAAAATAACTATAGCACTATCTTAAAAATAAAGACCATGCCCTTCTCCAGGTCACCTCTGCCTGCCCATCCTTGGAGCTCATGCTCTGGGGGAGCTCCAGACCCTTGGCTGCCCCCTGAGCCCTTCTCCTTGCCTTAGTCATAAAGACTGAAGACAGGGACAAAGAGAACCATTTTCCTGATGTGGCATTCAGTGTCCCTCAGTGCTATGTCCACTGGCCACATACAAGCACCTCAGGCCTGCTGGGTCCCTCCTGGGATTCCATCACGGAGGGCTCTCCCCTCTTTTCATTAGGCACTTTTATAGGCATTTTATCTTATTCACTTTATCCTGAGATATATTTAAGCATACTGTACATTTGTAAATAATATAAGAATGGCTATGTATCTACCATCTGCTTTACTATCTTTTAAATATTGTAATATTTTCTTTATTAAAATTTAAGTAAGAAACACATGCAGCGCCAGCTGTTCCTCTGGGATTTGGTCCATCAGCCGCTTGTTTGGGCACACCCATCTCCCAGGAGACCCTGAAGGTCAGGGAACTAACTTGGACCCTGACACACGGCTGGACGGGTCTTCCCTGTGTCCCACACCCAAGAGTCAGCTGTGAACGAGGGGGACCTCACCCCCTCCCTCACCTGGTAGGGGAGAGTGACATTTTGTAACTAACCAGATACACTTGTCTTGTGCTGAAGGCTGCAAAGGGGCAGAGCAGGGCTCCCTGAGAGCATGTGAATGGGGACCTGACTTAGATTGGTCCTCTTTGGATGGTCACCGGTTGACCAGGCACAGGACGCCTAGGAGAAGCGTGTCCCAGGCCCTTGCCTCTGCCCACGGGATGGGCATGCCCGATCCTCCCTCCTCTCCATGCCACACTCTCGTGCCTCCTAAATCCAAGTCCGTCTCAGCCATCGGCTCATGTCCCTGTGTCAGTGCCCGTGAAGGAAAAGGCCAAGTGACCTGTTTGATCTTAAAGGCAACTATGGATGAGATGGACACACACATCTTACATCGCAGTCTGAGGGTTTGTGTTTAACTGATTTTTCTCCAGTGACTATAAGTTGTAAAGTGTGTGCCTCTGGCTCTGTCACGTGCCTTCCTCCAGGCCATCTCAGGTTCATCCATAGAGGAAGTCTTCTGGGCAGAGATGCCCAGATCTGATTCATGAGCCCACCTTGATTTTGATCACTCCAGATTCTTCATTGCACTGATTTTTCTACCAAATGGGATTCTCTCCTGATGCTTCTCAGCTAAGAGGCTCAGAGACCTCCTGTGAGGACGGTAAGATCTCTTACCAAGCAGGTGGGCAGTAGGGACAGGGAGACGAGGTCAAGGGACCTCTTGAATTCACACTACAGGGGAGGTAGGCCTGGGAAGCAGCCCATCCTCAGCCCCTAGATGCTCAGGAGGACGTGCCAAGGGTCACAGCAGCTTGGAACCTCTGGCTGCAAAGCCATCTCCCCAGTGTCTCAGCCCACGCCCAGCACAGTCCTTATCCGGGTGGGGACGGTGGATGAGGCTGAGCTGATGTCATTGGGATGAACAGGGATGAGGAGAAGGGGAGAGAAGTACAGAGAGTCCTACCTTGTGGTGTGTTTGTCCACAGGGGGAGCGGGACTGTGGCACTGAGGGATGTCATGACCCCTATGTCTGTCCTTATGCTTCTCTTTGATTGGGGCTCACTGCCCCTGTGAACATAACTGGGGTGTCTTCTGGGTACCGACGGGGGAGTGCTGCTTTCATGCCCATCCTTGGCCACCTGAGGAGCCTGGCTGACCTGGGTCCTCTCTCCAGCCCCAACGCCAGCACTCAGAGCACTTCTGGACTTGGGGATCTAAGTGGTCAAATTTTTTAAAAATGTGCTAGTGTGATACTTGGGGCACTTTATTTTGCCAATAAAGACCAAAAGAATCTTCTTATCACTATAATTTCATAAAAGGAAGGATATTTTTATATTAAAAATACTAGGAAGGATATAATCTCAGAATTAGCCTTTCTAATGATCATACTGGATGGTATAAGGTCTTTCTTGGGATGATGAATTACTTACCTTCCATGTGCCTCAGTTTTCCCTTATGACAAATGGGTCAGTACCTTGCTCATAGGGTTGTGTGAACACTAACTGAGTTAATAGTTGTAAAGTGATTAGGACAGTGGCGGGCATATAAATGAGATATAAGTGCTCTTAAATAAAAAAATTACGTTGTATTTATAAAGTGAATAAAGAAAGGAAGCAGAGGATTGGCAAAGACTGAGATTGGAGATCAGGTTAGACCCTGCAGGGCTGAAAGAGTCGTTCTTGGTTTGGAAATGCCCCCCGCTGTTCTCTGCCTCCTTCCTGTTTTTCTGCCCCTCGTGCCCCAGCGTGACCTCTGGGTCTGGCCCTTCCTGGGTGTGGGCTCTCCTGGCCCGATGCTCACCCTGCCCTCCTTCCCTCTGCAGGTCTTTGGGGGCCTCGTGTGGATCCTGATTGCCACGTCCCTCGTGCCCCTCCCCCTGCTCCAGGGCTGGGTGATGTTCGTGTCTGTGTTCTGCTTCGTGGGCACAACTGCCCTGCTCGTCCTGTACATAATTGGCGCCCATGGCAGGAAGACTTCCTGGGAAAATCTGGTGAGTCCCAGCCGTGGGTGTTTGAGGAGGGTGGGTAGGACCATCTCCCCTGGGAGGCTGGCTTTTCCAGTGCTGGGTGAGGCTGCCCTGTAGACATCTCCCACCCATGTTCCAAGGTTAAGCTGGCCAGACCTTCAGCTCCGAGCTGTGCACAGCAGCCCAGGGCTCCCTGCAGCCAGGAGGTCAGGAGAAGGTGACGGCAGAGGTTGATTGTCACCGTCTGCTCTCATTGGGGCTGCTCTGCTTCCTCCTGTGTGACTGCCTTTTTCATGGGAACCAGCAGCCCAACCCCCCTCCCATCCCGCCTGCACCTACCAGGGGCTCGTTGGCATCTGCCATCATCCAGGAGGGCTGGTTTCCATCTCCTGTGAGCAGTGTCCTGGTGGCTGGCCTGGGCTGCCCAGTGTGAGGCCATGCTTACTTCCCAGCTCCATGTCACAGCTTCTAAAGCCGGGTCACCAGAGAGGGACTTGGCTGGGAAGAGAGATGGCCTGTGGTCTCTGTGTTCTGCATAAATTCTGCCTGAAGACCCATGAAGAGGGTGAAACTTACACATGAACCCCTGCCCCTTACGTCCCCTGGAAGGGGTGGGGCCGTTTGACCGGGCCTCTCACTCTCAAATGGTCTCCTGCTTACACTTGTGAAACCACCTCCAATTACAGCTACTCAGAACCCCAGTCTAGTGCTTTTTTGCTTGTAAACACACCTGGAGCCCCCTGCCTCCTGCAAAAAACCCAGGAAACAATGAAAGAACAATGGAAATGGCCTGGCCCTCTCTTACCTGCACTGGTCACCGAGGCCACATCGGAACCAGGACTGTGACCATGGATGACACTTCTCAGGCCCAGAACCAACTTCTGCCTATTCAGTCCCAAGCTGCCCTCCTCACTTGATGCCCCCTCAAGGGAAAGCAGGGTCCCTTCTCCACTGAAGTCCTTACTCTGCCCCTAAACCAACGAGATGAAACTCAGCTGGACCGACGACCTCTGTGAGGTGGGGGTTGGAGGGTGTGGTGATGGTGGATGGGGTGGGGGGAGTCAAAGAGAGTAGCAGAAGGTGACCAAGGGACCTGAGCCATGCCTGGTGGGGACAGGTGGGCTGGACGGGCCCTGCTGGACCACGGCTGCCCCACATCTCCACGTCTGGGCTTCCATCTCTCTGACGGCCCTTTCTAATCCTGCAGGACATTGCTTACCACTGCGTCGCCACCCTGTTTTACCTCAGCGCCTCCGTCGTGGAAGGTTTAGTCACCAACATCATGGAATATGATTTGAGCTTCACCCAGGAACATTTCCTTGAAAACGTCTTTGCTGTGGTGAGTGCCCCATCAACCCGCCCGTGCTCACAGCTCCCACCACCCACTGACGGGGTCTGAGCGGAAGGCTGCCCGAGCCCTCCCCTTTGTTTTTAGTTCACTGACTTTTGAATGAAATGGACCTTCCCCTCATCATGAAGACACAAGCCCCGGAGAAGGGAGGGAACATGCCCAAGACTCCCTTTGTCACCTGGTCAGGGCTGGGCTGGCTCAGGGTCCTGGCCTGGGTGGGCTTTGTGGAGGGCAGGTGTGTGAGGATGTGACTGCTGATGCCCGGCACCGTCCGAGCTCTCCGTGAACCATCGTATTGAGCCCTCACAGCAGCCCTGGGGTGTGGGTGCTGTGTCATCCCCGTTTCACAGATGGAGAGCCAGGGCACCACGAGCAGGATAACGTGCTCCAAGGTCACCGGGAATGGGTGGGGCTGGTGTCAGGCCAGGTGCCCTGTCTCCACCCTCAGCACCAGCTTGGAGCAGTGAGTCTGGCCCCTGGGTGTCCTGGCCCCCCGAGCGGTCTTCCATGGAAGCACAGTCAGGGGCGGGAGACTGAGGCCTGGGGTGAAAATCGAGTGGCCAGGGTCTCCCCAGGCCCTGGCTCTGGGCTGGGCTGTGGGGAGGCCCTTCTGGGCCCAGCGAGTCCAGACCCCCAGCTGTGGGTGTTTGCTGTGCGATCAGGCATCGGCTCCTCGTGACGGTGTCTCCTGCCCCACAGCTCTGAGCACTTGTGGGAGGAGGAGGGGCCGGAGGTCACATCTCCACCAGCTCCCCGTGCACGTCCCCTGTGCTCCCTGAGCCTCGGCCTGCTCCTCTGTGGGATGGGACAGCGATTCCTGTCCCTTCCCCTCGAGGACTGTGGATGTTGAACAGCTTCCTGCTGAGGCCTCACAGGGGCCCTGGGGGGAGCAGGGCTTCAGCCTCATTCACCCCGTCAGCAGAACAAACGCGGGGGCCGACTGTGTGTGACTGTGGGGCACGGTGTGTGCAGGTCTCTGAGCTCTAAAAGGAACGTTCTCCACTGCGGGCCAGACCCACTGGTGGGGGAGGTCATGTGAGGTCATGACCTGGATTTCCTTTTCAATGGAATGGGTCAGAATGACAGGAGTAGGAGAATGTATTGTTTCATAAATGTTTTTCCAGAGCTGTGCATGGTGGCCTTGTACCCTTGTGCTAACTCACCATATCAGATGTATTTCTAGCCATGGGTATTGTTTAAAAAATAAGAAAAAGTTTCAGAAATAGCAGTCCTCAGATTCCTAGAGGTCAACCTATGAATTATGGAAATCCCGAGGTCAAATGTAATGACAGATCACAGGATGTCAGCTCCAGGTGCCAAAGCTGTGCTGTACCCCATTTTGGGGAGGACAGAGCAGAGGCTGAGAGAATCCCACAGGGTGGGCACTGTTGGCCTCTGGGGAAGGTTCCTCAATGACTTGCCTGCTGTCCCTGTGGGCCTGTCCCCTGCCCTGGGGAGGCCACATGCTCTTCTTAAGCTCTCAGCCTACTTCCCAGGTCCATCAACATGGCCACCTCCTGGTCCCTGCACCCCTCAAATGTCCCACAGTATGGGAATGTCTCCAATATTGGCTCATCTCCCAAGATGGCTGGTTTCTAAACAGTAGCACAGCCAGGCAGCCCCTAGGATGCTCTTCCTTCCCTTGGGAGGCTGGTCATCCACCTCCTCCATCCTTCAAATGACTCTGTTTCATCTCCCCTCATCTAGAGAGTCTTATACCTCCCCCATCCCAACCCCAGAAGCCTTCTCTCCAAACAGACATCAGTAAGGCATTTGCCAGCAACGTCAGTAAAATAAGTGTGGACAACGGTAATGACATGTAGATGGAACGTGGCTAGTGGGTCAGCACTTGACAGAACAATCCAGATGGGGTGGATTAATGCCCCTGCCCGCTGGACAGACCTCTAGCTGAGAACCACTGGGCTCTACTGTGTTCCGACTTCTCTTTTACTTTTTATCGAAATGCAACACACATCCAGAGAAGTGAGCAAGATGCAAGTGCACAGCTTGATGAATTTCCGTAAAGTGAACCCCTCTGTGTAACAAGCATCCAGATTCAGAAATATAACATCATAGGGGCTGGCCTAGTTTTGTAGTGGTTAAGGTCACACCCTCTGCTTCAGCAGCCTGGGGTTCACAGGTTCAAATCCCAGGCACGGACCAACACATGGCTCATCAAGCCATGCTGTGGCACTGTCCTATATATAAAGTAGAGGAGGATTGGGATGGATGTTAGCTCAGGGACCATCTTCCTCAAGCAAAAATAGGAAGATTGGCAACAGATGTTAGCTCAGGGCCAATCTTCCTCACCAAAAAAAAAAAAAAGAAAGAAAGAACGAAAGAAGTAGAACATCATAAACAGCTCCCAGAAAGCCCTTCTTGTCCTGCCACCATCACTGTGCACCCACACCAAGGATGACCACGGGCCTGACTCCTAGCTGCCCAGCTCGATTTTGCCTGCTTTTGAACTTCATGTGAATGGAGTTGCACAGTGTGCATCTTTTCTCTCTGGCTTCTTTCTCTCCGCCTTAGGTTTGTGAGGCTCATCCCACTGTTGGGTGGAGATGCAGACTGTTTCTTCTCGTTGCTGTAGAGTATTCCATTCATGACTATCCCAGCGTCTCTTTATCCAGTCCACAATTGATTGTGTCCCCCTTTCTGGTAGCTGAGTTAAGACACGTGAGCACGCCCAGGCAGAGTCAGGAGTGCCAGAACCAGGGATCACGATGTTCTCAGCAGGCAGGGGCGCTGGGCTGAAACCTTCAAGGGGGAATACAAGCCCAGTTCAATGTGAAGTCCCGCCTTTCTGTTCAGAATATCAGCTGTGTCCGTTCACAGGGGAAGGAGTCCTCTCACTCAGGGTTCACCCCAGACCCTGCCCAGCCGTCACACGGCCTCCCATGGTCTCGGGGAGGCCCGTCCAGGCTGTGGGAGGCATCTCAAGACCTTCTCCACACACCCCTGGCCTTTGGGAGCCTCTGGCCTGCCTCTCGCCCTCTGTGATTCCTAACTGGCACCTGCCTCAGGAGCTGAGCTTCTCCCCCGTTTGCTGACAGCAGAGTGTCTGCACCAAAGGATCCCTGGGGTTGGTGGGAGCCGACTGAGGGGAGCTGGAAGTTTCTGCGGAAATCTGGAGGCTTCTGGATCCTAACAGTGGGGGGCAATAATGGGAGCCATTTATGGAGAAGGGTTTCTGAAAGCCTAAGGATGTCCTTTCATGTCCCTGCTGTCCATGTCCCCAAGGTGCCATTTCTTGCCCTCACTTGGAAAATAAGTTCTGTGTCCTGTTCCTGTGGGGACTTCTGAGGCTCCTCTGCCAAGGGTTCTCGCTGGGTCTGGAGTTGCCCGGACAGTAACCTGCTCCCACCTGATGGGCTGAGGTGTGTTTGGGGGGCTGCTCACTCATGGTGACCACTCCTTTCAGCCGGGCTGCCTCAGAGTTCCTGGATGAGCTCTCTCAGATGTGTGATCAAAGACTCGGCTTACTCATCGCCTCTGGCCAACGAGGGTGAAGGTTTCGCCCTGTGTAGGGCAGGGAGAGGGCAGGCCTGGTGACGGCTGGTGTCTATGGGCATTTTCACGGGTCACGGACACTTAGCTGCCCTAAGTGTTGTGCCTGGTTGGACACTCCTGACCCCCTGCCCCAGGTCACAGATCCAGGAGCAGATATTGGACTCGGGGGCAGCGGGCCTTTAGGAATAGATGGTGCCCAGTGAACCCAGCATGTCAGGGGCTTGACAGGCCACAGGTGACTGTCTGCCACCTTTCCAGGGCCTTTGTTCCCAGCGTGTAAACAGCCGACTGCATCTTCCCAGCAGCTTTCTCAGGGCCCCTCCTTTGCAGCATCTCACAATCTTGCCTCCCTGTCCCTGTCCCTCAGTCCTGTGAGCCTGGCTCCTGGCCCGTGTCTGTGAGATTATGATCCTAGAATAACATTCTGATGGGTCTGAGATGTCCAGGCAGCATCGAGACCTTGAACAGAGCCAGCAAACCCTGTGTTCATGTTCTCCAGCCGAGGCCGCTGGGTTCACAGCTGGTGGACCCGGCTCTTCCTGGTGTGGAGGAAGGAGGTTTCCCATGGAGAGCAGCTGGTACTCACCTGTGAGTATCATTTGAGGGGCCCCTGAGCCCCCATTTCCAGTTGGTGGCACCAGTATGATGGTGTGACATGGCAGGTAGTTGACCTTGCATGCCATGTCCAGTGGGTTGTTAGGTCACCTGGAGCTCTGTGCCGAAAGCATTCAGAGCCATGTCTGGGCTCAGCAAGAAATGATGTCTATGTGAATGACAGGAAGCAGTGGTCCACACACTTCAGGTCTGTCATTCCAAGGGCCATACAAGTGGCTGGCCCATGCCTTGCCCTCTCCCCATGTGTGCCTACTAATTGTCATTTATCTTGGTTTCAGGTGTTTTCGTGCATAGCCACTTTGCTGTATGGGATCCATGCCTTTGGTTCTTGTATCAGACGGTTTCGATGGTAACTCTGAAAATCCAGACTGTGTTAACTGATCCGTCCACCTTCCAGCATAACTTTTCAGCATGCAGAAATGCTCTTCATGGAGGAAATGAGAAACCAAAAGAAGAGCAACGCTGTGTGTCTTGAGGGTGTTATGCTGACTCTCCCCTGTCCCTCCTGTCAGGGTTGGGACTTGCTGCGTCTTCCAGGGTTGTCTCCTATTTGTGGAAGGGGGCGGTGGGGTGGAGTATAGGGACTGTGATCTGAGAGAGCACAAAACAAAGATCCCTGCTGAGTCCTGGACCGGATCTTGCGAACTCTCTGCTGGAATCTTCCACAGGCTCTTTTGAGCCCCCATCTGGTGGCGTGTTTCTAAGTCTTCATGGAGATCTCCCTGTCATAAGGATAAAACTCACCCCAAAAGTACTTGCAGATGTCCTCGGGGGAAGATGATAAAGCTTTGAAATACCTTATAAAGTGCCTTTGTGTTCAATACTTTTGTGGGGTGTTTTTGGTTTTGTTTTAATTCCCCAGTATCAGGACACCATCCTTCCAGCTTTCTTTCTGAGGAATCCTGGGCTTAGACTGAATCTCTAGAGGCGGCATCCAGTGGCAGTTCAGATGACAGCTGTGTGTGCTCAGCCACTGCGCTCAGGGAGCCCGGCACTCGATCTCCCACCCTCCCCAGCTACCAGGGGCCTCAGATGGCTTCACCCTCTCTGGAAACTCGCCACTTACCAGTCTAGGGGTCCTTTCTTTTTCCTACAAAACTAAGGGGTCTGTGTTCAATTAGAAAGTCCTCAAGCCACAAGCAAACAAGGTGCATAAGTTTCCTCTCACTCTGTGAAGCTGATCAGAGATGTTCTGGGCAGTGGGCTGCGTATTCTATTCCAGTTAGTGATGTGGATAATAAGCTGTGTTTAGAATTTCCTTGGGCCACTCCATAGGGGAGGAAGGGGACCAGACTGCAGAGTGACAGGAAATGAGGTGACAAGTGCTGAGTGCCATGTTTCGGGGATGAGATGCCCGGGTTGAAAGGAGAGGAGATAATGAGAAGGGGATGCTTAGTGAGGAATCCTGAGAGTCAGCTCCTGGCATGAAGCGCTCCTTCATCCCTTCACTCGAAGAATCCATGATGTCCCAGAGCTGGGGCCCTAGACCAGGAGCCTCAGAAACTGGTCAGCCCCCAGCTGTGGAGGTGGATGGGCAGGGCTGGCTGACCTCTGGCCAGTGACCACGAGGGCAAAGCTTCCAGCCTGAGGCGGAGCTTTAACTAGTTGACATTTTCCTTCCCTCGCACCTTGGGGACCCCATGACTAAAGTGGGTCTCAGTGGCATCTCCAGGAGGTCCTTTGTTATCCCAGGATCATTCTTCCAGAAAAGGGCCACTTTTAGTGAGTCCACATAAAACAAAATTTAAGTATAAACTTTCATAGTGTATTAGGAGCAAAAGATTTGATTGGAGCTTTATCCTGGAAAATTAAAGTTCAAATTCAGAAATGATAGGAAGTTGGTCACGTGTTTAACAAAATTTGCAATCAAGTGTTGATTGAGAGAAGTCTCATTTTTTCAACAAAAATGCCTGATCACATTCTGGGGAGCCAGTACTGTGATGCCAACAGAGGCGCTTTGTTGACCCTTGTCCGAAAGAAGAAACCAAAGGCTTAGTTGAATTTCCCGAGGGTTTATCAATGTTTAGAAATTTTAATCATTCTCTTGAAAGAAACTTTGATATAGTCTTTCTCTATATTCTGTTTTTTGGTTGCAAATTGGTCTCAAAACCTTTCTTAGTCCAAGGCTTTGCAGATGACGCTCTGACACGACTCTCATTCCTCCCATCCTGAGTCACTGTGAAATTTTCAATTTCATTTGGTGTTTGATTTTCACCCTATTTCCCTTGGGTGTTCCTGGGATGGGCAGCCTCAAACAATGGCCTCTCCTGGTCTTGCTTTTCCTCCCCCCACACCACCCTTCTCCCCCAAGCCACCCACAGTGGTTTCCTTCGGCAAATACTATTTAGACCTGGTACTTGTTTGAAAAGTGTCAGGATGGGTTAAATGCACACTTTTCCAGTTTTCTTTTCCTTACACATTCATGTGTACATTTCAAAAACCGATGTCCACTCTGGAAACTACCGAAAATTAGCAAGAAGAAAATTTAAATGATTGGCAAACCTACTCATTAGAGTAAACATTATTAACCTTTTCATCGCATATCTTTCCAGTCTTTTCTTTGCATTTACACATACTTTATTAAAAAAACAAAAATTTGGATTATGTTGTACAGTCTTACATGAAATGTTTTTCTTTTTAATTTAGCATCATTTTGTAGGTGATTTTCCGTTATTCTTTAATGGGTACAGAATATTACAATGTGTGGCTATACTCTCTCTGTAACTATGTCCCTATTGTTGAATATCTAGTGTTTCCCCCCTAATTTTTCCTATTAAACAATACAATAGTGTCTTGAGCCTTTTTAAATATCCGGTGTCCTCACCGGAAAGTGCAGGTGTAGGAAGATTTAGTCTTTCTTTTCCCTCTAAGGGATCTCACGGACTTACACAAGGTTGTGAGCCTGAACCACTAACAGATTTAACCAGGAGGAAAAGTCTGGCCGCAGCCTGAACCCGTGGACCCCACAGTGCAGCCCGGCCACGTCTGTCCTCTGCCACCACCACCAGCACCGCGTGTGCCATGGCACCCTGTTCACCTGCAGCTCCTCTGCCGTTCCCCACAGCGACCAGGACACAGATTGAGTTCTTTCTTCCCTCTTTTGCTGTCATATTGAAAACATTTCTGACCCAAAAGACAAAGTGTCTCATAAATACACCTTAATACAATTCTGAAGTAGGAACTGGAGAGACCTCCTTACACACACGCACACATGGTGAATCGTCCATCATCCTCCAAGTCCATGAGCACAAACTGCAAACTTTCCCCAAGGAAACCTCTCTCAGGACTGTTTCTTCAGGAGCAAAATAGAAATAAGACTTTCTCTTCCTATTTCATAAACTTCTTAGAAGGTTCGTCTGAGATAAATTTTAAATGGATCTGAAACTATACAATTCATTATACACTATTTTAATGAATGAAAAGAAAGAAAAAAAGTTGCTGATTATACTTTGACACGGTTTATAACTGATTGACTATAAGACATACCCAATATCAAGAGATGTTAAAATATGGAAAAATGTACATCTTACAAATGATGAAATGCAGTGTATAGAAGGAATCAGCACAGGACTGGATCTCTGTGCTAAGGACTAGGCTCAACTGAGAACAGAAAATTAGGAAATATCTGCTTATTATGAATTACTGGAAAATCTGCATTTTGGGGGCATATTTAAAAGGGCAGGAACTCTGAAACCTTTAACTAAACCACTTGCCTGGCAGACCCTTTCCCATAAAATGTGGTTAAAGGAAAAGGGAGCTCCAGTCCCACACCTGTAGATAATCTAACAGGAAATCATCACATACACAAGAATTCTTCAAAGGGATTAACTTCCAAAAGGTATAAACTGGGACAAAATACCTAAAATATTGTAAACAGATTTTAAATCTATAATGCAATTGACATTGAAGAAACAATATACATATTCAATCACAAACTCAGTAATGATCATTCCCTATGGTATTAACACCAAGTGTGCAGCACGAGCTCAGAGGGAGGTTGACCACTGTAGGGAACACCCCGGAAAGAGTGGCTGAAACTCACCAGGTACAGGCTTCAGCTTCAGGTGTCTGCAAACAGCCCAGCAGGTCACTTCCCATCAAGAGCTGGACATTCACGGCCACTCCAAGCTTCCTACCCCCGCCCCACGGTTCCTCTCAGGCTCTGCTCCCTGAATTGAGTGCCACATGCAGCTGTTTATAATTCTAGGACAGATTGCTAATGCTACCTTAGCTTCAGGAAGGAGGAAATTTAAAGGTCGTCTCCAAATTCTGTTACTGACAATACCTCCGAAATCACCCTGTCATGAGACCTCAACTGGTAGCCCCCACGAAGGGCAGCAGTCAGGAAAGCCACTATCGAGTGACTAAAATTCAAGTTCCATTATTTACTTACTCAGATCAGCTCTGTGTCTCGGAAAAGCCACGCACCAAAGCTTTTCCTCACTGTTCCTCTTGCCCCATCCCCACCGCCCACCCCAGCTTCCCCTAAGGCTTAACTGGGTATTTAATTCAGCATGCCTACCTCAAGTATCCTGGTATCAAAATCGTCATATGTTTCTGGAGGGAGAGAAGAAACAGGCATACAGATAAATGTGTCTGCACAGTTAGTGTATGAAAGCACTTTTCAACACAGGCACCATCACTGACTTTTAAGTGAGAAGAATCTCAGATCTTTTGGTGCCACTCCCAAGGCCACACCCTGGTGCTCCATCATCCCCAGAGACGGCTCCACCACTAAACTCATGGCTCGGCCACCATCTCTCTGACTGCATCCTCCTAACCCTCCAGCTCGCTCACTCGTCCACTCCCAAGACAAGGGTTCTTGGAGCTCCCCAGCACCTCCAGACTCTTGCCCACTGTCCTCCCCTTCCCTCTCACTCCCTCTGGTCCTCACAGCCTCTCCCTCTCGGCCAGGACACCACAGTCCATCACCTCCACCAGATCTGGTGAATGTCCTCAACTCCCTCACCCTCTTCTCCCTCCACTGCACTATCCAGGCCTGAATCCAAGCAGCTGTCTGGCCACACCTGGCCTGCTGGGTGCTGCTGGAGAGAAGTCAAAGCATAGTGCACACCTGGGCCACTAGAAACTCATGGTCTCCAACTCAGTCACGTCCTCCCTGCAGCCTGCTGGCCTTTCAGGTCCTTTTAGTTAGCTCTCTCCACTCACCACACAGCCATTTCAAACACTCTGTGTGCTTTTATTTTTGTTAACTCTTTACTTTAGAAAACTTCAATCATATATAAAGATAGAGAAAAGAACAAAATGAAAGCTTATGTACCCATTAGCCAGCTTCAACAATTATCACCTCATGGCCAATCTTCTTTCCTCTGAATTCTGTCCAATTCTCACTCCCCTGGATCATTCTGGAGCCAGTCCCAGATACTCCACCTTTTCATCAATATTCTGCTGGCCATGCTCTTCAGTGCCCCCACCCCACTTTCAGCAGACGACCCCATTTCCTCCTCACAGACTAAATGAGGTCACCAGAAAGATACACTCACACACCCCGCCCCACACGCATCTCCACCACCAACGCTCCAGGCTCCCCTGAACCTGCACTCTGCCCTTTCTTCTGTCAGAGTTAATCCACTTATCTACACTCAGGATCTGGGCCCTCATTACGGACTGACTGAGTTTGTAGGGTTTTTTCTCTCCCTCCCGTGTCTTCATCCTCCCAACAGAAACACTTTGTTCAGTTCTCAGCATGCCGCCTAAGCCTCCCCATCCCAGCCTCTCCTCTCCTCTTTAAGCCAAACTGAAGGAAGCAGCCAAACTCTTGTCTGTCTCCTCATCTCTGACTCATCGACAAGAATAAATTTCTCAGAGGATTTTTACTTCTTTACAGACTCAGGGCAGGGGGAGGACTTTGTTTTCTAGTTTGGCCTGGTAAGTTTTATCAATTTTTATTTCCTGTGTGCTTTCATGAGGCTTGGTGACAATCACCCAGTCGGTTTATCTTTTGTTACGGAAGCAGATCTCCCGAGCTCTGCTGCTCCACGGGCCCCCAGGACCAACTGTGTTTGGGAAGCTGCGTCCTGTCGGGGCCTGTCCAGATCCGTGACGCCCCCACCACATTGACGGCTCTGAGAAGCGGCACAATAAAGACGCCAGAACCCAGGGCTGTGCAGCTCGCTTGTGGAATCTTCTTAGTTATGGGCCTCTAGTGTTCCATCAAATACAGTTGGATAATAATGTGGAGTTCTTTCAGTGATGTTCAAATACTTTTTAGAAAAAGGAAATCTAAACAGACAAGTAAATAAAATCATAATAAGGAATTCCAGGACTACAAGTACTCTCTCTGTCACAAAGGTAACAAAACCAGGACTCTGCTATCTCCACTGGGACCAGGGTCTGGGGGGCCGAGACTGACACCTCCCCACATGTTTCCGCTCCATCCTCGCTCCCGTTTAAGCTTCATCTTCCTCTTCCGGTCCCACTCCTCTCTCTGCTGGACCATCTCAGCCTCCACCTTCTCCTGCTCTTCTTTGCTTCTTTGGGCAATGGTCTGCACAGCTCCATTTCTCAGAAGAGGGACATTCAGACCAGGCCATAGGAAGCCATGATGCCCTGAAGTTGTTCAAAAACATACATAAATAAGAATTTTTAAAAAGTATTCATTTCTTGAGTGTTAAAATGCCAGATAATGGGTGTACAGATAGTGACACTCCTGGTGGGAGCTTAAAATAACATAATCCCTTGGCAGACCACTCTGCACTGTCTATTAACATTGTAAATGCACCCACCCTAACAGCTAGTAATTCCTCTTCATGGTGTCACCTAAAGAAACCCTCCACACAGGGCCGGACGAGGCACCGTGTGCTCGGACAAGGATGTCCACTGAAGTGTTATGTGTAAAGGCAAAAAACTGAAGCAATCCAAATGTCCAGCAACGTTGGGATAGTTAGATGAAATATGGCATATCCAACCTATGACGTATTCTGCACTAAACTGAGAGGATGAGGTGGCTCTATAGGTTCTGACGTGGAGCAATTTCCAAGACCAATTATTGAGTTAAAAAAGTAAATTCTAACACAATATTTACCATAAGATATAATTTATTTCTAAAAAGAAGAAATTATCTATTTCCTTTAGGGTACTTACATGTAAAAGCATTAAAAAATGTCAGAAGGAAACACATCAAAATGAGATCAGTGGTTCCCTTGCTGGTGGCAACAGGGATTGGGGGAGAGAAAGGGCATCAAAGGGGACTTTAGGTTTCTGTATAGCCTTTGAGTTTTTTACCAAGAGGGTATGTATATACGATTGTTATAATTTTTTAAAAAGTTAAAACATAAAATAAGATTCAAGGTAAGTCATAGAGAAAAACATCTAAGTAGATGTGCGATATCTAGAAATACTAGAAATACAGTAAAAAGTCTTTTCTTTTTAATAGCCCAGAAGGCTAGTTCTATGAAAGATAATTTGTTAGCAAGCACAGAACAAAATGTTGATTCAAGTACACTGTACTATTTTTATTCTTCAGAAAACACAAGCATATGCCAACATGGGTTCCAGGGGTTGGCAAACTAAAGCCCATGGGCCAAATCCAATCACCACTTGTTTTGTAAATAAAGTGTTATTGCAACACAGCTATCCTCATTCAATTACGTGTTATCTGTGACTGTTTTTGTGCTCCAACAGTGGAGTTGGATAGTTGTAACAGAGACCGTGTGGCTCACAGAGCTGAAACTATTTACTCTTTGGCCCTTTGCAGAGAAAGTTTGCCAGCTCTCCATTACTTCATCTTCTGTCACTGAATCATAAGCTCTTTGAGGGCAGGGACTGTCACAGCAGATGCCACACAGGGGCATCTTCTCAGGTTGACTCTTGTTCTCAGCACATTCCCAGTGAGTATTTAGCGTGTGCCCTGTGTCAGGATTTTAAAGCACTCACTTGTTGTGTTTCCAGATTGTTATTTTGAAATCTTAATATTGAAATTTTGTTTCTATTTTTCATCCTTAAGTATTTTCTTCTTGATGCTACTGTAAATGGAATTGCTTTAATTTCCTTTCAAATTTTTCATTGTTAGTTTATGCAAACATGACTGATTTTTTGTTGTTGTTGTTGAGGAACGTTTGCCTGGAGCTAATATCTGTTGCTAATCTTTCTGCCCCCCCCCCCCCCTTTTTTAATTTGCTTGAGGAAGATTCGCCCTGAGCTAACATTTGTGCCAGTCTTCCTCTATGTTGTATGTGGGCCGCCACCACAGCGTGGCTGAGAACCAGTGGTGTCGTTCCACACCTGGGAACCAAACCCTGGCTGCAAAAGTGGAGTCCACTGAACTTAACCACTAGGCCATGGAGCTGGCCCCGAAACATAACTAATTTTTGTATGTTGATTTCATATCCTGAAACTTTGCTAAATTTATTAGTTCTAACTGCAATTAGGTTTTTGCATGAATCTAGGGTTTTCTACATATATGATCATATAGTCTATGAACAGGGATAATTTTACTTCTTCCTTCCCAATTTGGATGCCTTTATTTGTATTTCTTGCCTAATTGCTCTGGCTATGACTTCCAGTAACATATTGAATAAAAGTGGTGAAAGCAGGCATCCTTTTGTTGTTCCTGATCCTAGAGGAAAAGCCTTTGGTCTTTCACCATTAAATACGATGTTAGCTGTGGGGTTTTCCTCTGTGACCTTTATTATACTGAGGTAGTTTCTTTCTATTCCTAGTTTGTTGCGTGTTTGTATTATGAAAAGGTGTTGGATTTTGTCAAATGCTTTTACAGGATCAATTGAGAAGATCAGGTGGGTTTTTCCTTCATTCTGTTAATGTAATTTACTACATTGATGGATTTCCTTATGTTGAGCAATCCTTCCATTCCAGGAATAAATTCCACTTGGTCAGAGTGTGTAAACGTTTTAATGTGCTGTTGCATTCTGTTTGCTGGTATTTTGTTGAAGATTTTTGTATCATTGTATTCATCAAGGATATTGGTCTGTAGTTTCTCATAGTGTCTTTGTCTGGCTTTGGTATTAGGATAATGCTGGCCTCTTAGAATGACTTAGGAAGTGTTCCCTCCTCTTCAACTTTTTGGAAAAGTTTAAGGAGGATTGGTGCTAATGCATCTTTAAATGTTTAATAGAGTTCCCCAGAAAAGCCATCAGGTCCAGGGCTTTCTTTGTTGGTAGATTTTTTTTATTTCTGATTCAGTGTCTTTACTAGTTATTAGGGCTATTCCAATTTTCTCTTTCTTCATGATTTGGTCATAGTAGATTTCGTGTTTGTAGGAATTTGTCCATTTTATCCAGATTATCCAATTTAATGGCTTACAGTTGTTCATAGGACTTTCTTATAATGCTTTTTATTTCTGTAGAATCAGAAGCAATGTCCAGAACATTTTCAGTTCTCATTTTGGTAAATTGAGTCTTCTCATTTTTTAGTACATCTAGCTAAACATCATCAATTTGGTGATCTTTTTGAAGAAAGAACTTTTGGTTTAATTGATTTTTTCTATTGCTTTTCCAGCCTCTATTTTATTGCTCTCTGCTCTAATGTTTATTGGTTCCTTCCTTCTGCTAGCTTTGGGTTTAGTTTGTTCTTCTTTTTCTTGTTCCCTAAGTTGTCAAGTTAGGTTATTGATTTGGGATCTTTCTTATTTTTTAATGTAAATATTTATAGGTATACATTTCCGCCTTAACCCTCATTTCACTCTGTCCCATAATTTTTGGTATGCTGCATTTTCTTTTTCATTCATCTCTCAATATTCTCTAATTTACCTTGCGATTTCTTCTTTGATCCCATTGGTTGTTCAAGAGTGTGTTGTTTAATCTCCACATATTTATGAATTTTCTAGTTTTCCTTCTGCTATAGACTTCTAGTGTCATTTCATTATGATCAGAAAAGATATTTTGTATGATTTCAGTCTTCTAAATTTATTAAGACTTGTTTTGTGGCCTAAGATGGTCTATCCTGGAGAGTGTTCCATGTGCCCTTGAGAAAAATGTGTGTTCTGTTATTGTTGGGCAGAGTGTTCTGTATGTGTCTGTTAATTACAGTTGGTCTACAGTGTTGTTCATGGCCTCTATTTCCTTATTGATCTTCTGTCTGGTTGTTCTATCCTTTATTGAAAGTGGGATATTGAAGTCTCTTGCTATTATTGTAGATTCATCTATTTCTTTCTTCAATTTTGTCAACGTTTGCTTCATGCATTTAGGAGCTCTAATGTTTGAGGCATACATGTTTATAATTGTTATATCTTTTTGGTCAATTGACTCTTTTATCAATATATAATACCCTCCTTTGTTTCTTCTAATAGTTTTTGGGCTTAAAGTCTATTTTGTCTGATATTATTATAGCCACCTCTGTTCTCTTTTGTTTATTATTTTCATGGAATGGTTTTGTCCATCCTTTCATTTTCAACCTGTGAGTGTCCTTAGATCTCAAGTGAGTCTCTTGTAGGGAGAATATAGTTGGAACTTATTATCCATTCTGCTCATCCATGTCTTTCGAGGTGTTTAATCCATTTCCATTTAAAGTAATTACTGATAGGGAAGGACTTACTATTGCCATTTTGTTGTTTTCTGTGTATCTTATAGATTTTTTGTCCCTCATTTCCTCCCTTACTGCCTTCCTTTGTGTTTAATTGATGTTTTGTGGTGACATATTTGGATTCCCTTTTCATTGCCTTTTGTGTATATTCTGTAGATTTTTTCCTTGTGGTTACTGTGGGGATTACATATGACATCCAAAAGTTATGACAATTGATTTTAAACTGATACTAACTTAACTTCAACATTCAATTTTTTTTCTGTTTTTGAGCCCTTATTGTGTACCAGGCATTGCATTAAGCACTCCACATTTGCTCATTTTAATCCTTTTAGTAACCTTCTGAAAGGCAACTATTAATATCTGCATTCTACAAATGAAGAAACTAAAGCACAAGGAAAATAATTAATTAAGCCAAATTCTCATAGATAGGAAGTAGCAAAGTCAAATTCAGTCCAAGTCTGCCACCCCCTCCCGCATTCTACCCAGAACCACGAACAGTCTGAACTCATGTTTCCCTCCAGTTTCCTCCTCCAACATCCACTGACGCCCAGACACCAGTCTGGGGTCCTTCCCTGAGCACTGGTGGATGGGAGTCAGACTGGAGCAGCCCGCCCTGCGCCACCTTTCCACTGGCTTCCTGGTTCCTGCTCAGCCTTCCAGGAGCAGGGAGGCCTCCTAACTGGAAGATTCCTTTTACCACACCACAGTCATGAGGAGGAAAGAGAGGTTGGGAAAAAAAACATAGAAAGAAGAACAAAATTTTCTAGTCTTATTCCATCAGAGCTGCTTCACTCCCACCCTAGAAGTTCTGTCTACTTGGGCCAAGACTCACTTCAGAGCTCCCTGGGGTGTGGATGTTGTAGGGGCAGGTGAGGTGGAGGGGACAGCTTTGAGCTCTCCCAGAGGTTAAGGTTGTAGAATGCGTTATCAACAAATCATGCGGCACAGGAATTTGATGTTTTTATGTCTATTGCAGTAAAATAGACTGGATAAAGCTTGTATAAAACCCCTTTTGTTCTTTTGTATTTCAGATTTAATGAGTAGTCCTGTGCTGGCCACCTTCCCCAAGCTCTTGGAGCAGCCTGATGTGATGGACGCTCTCAGGGTGGGTAGGCTGCATCATGATGGAAACCTGATGGACTCTGAAAGCAGTTACACTCACCACATTACTGCATTATGACACCTGCTCTATGTTGTTCTTTCCCTGTTTGGATGATGTCTCCCAATCCTTGTCCATTGTCTGGCTAACTTGGTCTCATCCTTCCTTTCTTAGTATGAATGTTGCTTCCCCAGGGCCGCCTTCCTGACCCAATAAGTAGATGGCGTATGTGCTACGTACACTATTGTGACCTCTTGCTTGTCATTTGTTCCTTGACTTCAGGGGGCCACTGACTGTGTCCTAAGAGCAAAAATCCAAAATCGTTTGATAGATAAATCAGCTGAGTTTTCAGGGGAGAGTCAGTGCATGTATATTGTTTTTAATTTAATTCGATATATACTGTCTGTGAAATAGCAGCCAGATGTTAGATTGAACCATGTGAAATCTTTAATTTTCAGCCATTTTTTGTCCTTCAAATTTGGCAGCTTCATAAAGTTCAATTAATATATCAAGGGCAGCAAACATTAGAAGACCCGTGTGCCTGTGAGGCAAATACTCAGATAAGATGACAAGTGCCCCGGGGCCGGGGTGGGGGGGGAGCTTAATCCAGGTCCTTGGAGATTTGAAGAAGGTGGCAGTGAGGCTCAGGAGTCTGATTCATTGAAGAGGTCCTCGGCGAGCTGGACCTGATGACAGGCTGAGGGCCCAGTCGGGTTTTGACCTGCTGAGAGGGGAGGGGAAGACATTACAGGTGGGAGGATGAGCGTGAGCAGACATTCTGAGGCAGGAAGGATTAGAGAGCGCTCTTGAGAGGAGTGGATGATCCAGCTGTCACGTCAGGTGTCCTCTGTCGGTGGGCAAGGTCCGTCTGAGCCTCAGCTGAGGGTGAGCAGTGTGGGAGGTGGGGGGCAACCCATGAGCGTTTTTGCTTCAGGAAAACTCCTGACAGCACAGAGAGGTCGAAAAGCACCTGTGCAGGAGGGAGGTGAGCTGTGTTAGGAGGTGGCCCCTGTTGATAAGGAGGGAGGTCATATGGGCCTGACAGAGACGTGGAAGGAGGAAGCAATCGTCTGCAGAGGTTTCTGTCAGACTTTGAATCTGATTGTATGTGCTGGTTTGCCTAGGGTGGGGTGTCATCAGTAACAATGAAATCTTTGGCAAAAAGACTTAAGAAAATGTTCATGGCATATGATTTCCATAATTTTGGACAAATTCACTTGGCACTATAGCTAGATAATGCAGAATTTCTCATTCTTCCTTTGTAAAATCATTAGTATCACAACATTTATTCATTATACAGAACGGATGTACATTGATTCACTCAACAAATATTTCACGAGAGCCCACGATGGCTAAGGCCCTGTGCCAGGCTCCGGAACATTTCTCTAGAAGTGGAACATTCACAGAATCTGGACTTTGGTGTTAGGAGGAACCTGTAGTCTGAATTCTGCATTTCCTGATGAGCAGCTGGCTCAGAGAAGTGCAGTGACCTGGCCAGCTGTGGAGCTCAGCAGTGGCCGGGCCAGGGCTGTCACTGCAGATCAGCTCTGGGTGCATCCAGATATGTCACAGGCTCTTCTAGAAAAGGCTTGTGGGTAAAGTTGTTCACAGATATTATGAAGTGAAAAAAGCATTTGAGGTATAATAAGTATATTTAACTATTTGTATGTATATATCTGACTGTGGAAAGGTCTGGAAGAATATGCCCCAGGAAGGTAGCAATGATTACCTCTGGATCGTGGGTTATTTTGTTGATCTGTATTTTGTTAGTTTTTCCACCATGGATTATTTGCATAAGAAATGATAGAAATAAAAAGAGTGGTTTGCTCCTGCACCCTTGAGCCTTCTCCTCATGGTGTCCTGTGTCACTAAGGTTAAGCCAGGCTGTGTGGTGGTAGCTGCACAGGTGTATTTCTCACTCATGGTACCTTCCAGTTGGATCAATGGGAGACTCTGCTCCATAGTCACCCAAGGGTACAGGCCGGTGGAGGCTCTACTTTCTTGTGGCATCATCTGGAAGGAGTGGCTTCCTCTGTTGCTAGTTGCCTTCCAGGAAAAGAGAGAATGGAGAATCGTCCTTGGGCTTTCTGTGCCGTCACCCAGAGGCAGCATGGGCACTTCTGCTCAGATTTCATTGGCCGGAATCCGTCACGTGACCCCACTTAACATCAGGGAAGCTGGGAGGTCTGGTCTTCTGTTTGCTCCAGAAGGAAGGGAGAAGGGGATCTTGGTGCGTAGTGGTGACTCCCCCATGTTTGCTGTTCCCCACTGAGTTACCATAAGTGCAACACCCTACAGCTGGCTGGGGCTCAGTGCAAGTGAGGTGGGACCTTCATGCTTAACTGACAGACAGTAGGTAATTTTCACCAAACAATACATCTAAAGTTGCCTAGTGTTATTCCTGTTAAGCCAGATACATTTTAAAGTTCACATTGTGAAGTGTGTGAGCCTCTTAGTGTTAACTTAGCTACGTTTAGTTTGTTGTCGGCGTTTTCATAATAATAACGATGGTACCTGGCCTGTTTAGTACCACACTCTGGCTCTCTAACGGTCCCCTTCAAACTCTCCAGGACCCACAGGCACAGCAGTCAATAGGGTGGAGAACCACAGTCCCATAAGATAGTTCTTTCACAGTAATAACTATGACCATTCCCAGACGTGGTGCGTAAGTGCACAGCCTGTGGTCTCTTGGTGGAAACTTCTCTATTTCGTGGAGCATGTCTTTCTTGGTGCCATATGTCACATTCACCCCAGGGCCTCTCTACTGAAAAGGGCTGATGCTTTCATGTAACCTGTGAAATCAGGCCCCAACAGGAGGGAACCTGCAGACCGACATGAAACTGAGGCCCTGGAAGGAGCAGCCGGGAGACTGCGCACGCTCCCCCACGTTCACAGTCTGCCCAGAACCGGCACTGAGTGCCTTCAATTCACAGTTGGGTGTGGGGTTAATTGAATTCTAGGGTTTTCATTTTTTCAAAGAAGCTTTTGTGAAGCCATGTGGATACATGAAATTATTTACTTCCAAAGCTATACTTCAACTTATCTCACCCCAACCATTGTCATCATTGTGGCAGATGAAATGTAGAGAAGTGTGGTATGTGGCAGTTTTCTAGTTTCATTACTGTCTTACCTTGAAAGCTCACTAGTAATTTATTGTTCAGGTGCTGTGTTTGCACGGATGTGTTAGTGTGTCACTGATTCTGTTCTTAAAGTAGTGTTGACTTGTAAGAATCGTGGGCTTCTGAGGTATCTTTCAGGTCCTAGTCGGTCTGGTTTCTGGGTCGTTAGAATAGATGCTACAGATCCACTTCTCACATGGGTGGGTTCTATACGGTGTTATTAACTCTGTCCTTAAGTTTAATTATAGTGAAGTTGTAAGTGTGACAAAGATTTGTGAATAGTCATATTAGTATAATATTTCTATTTGCTTTTTAGAGTTCGTGGGCTGGGAAAGAAAGCACATTAAAAAGATCAGAGGGGCCAGCACCGTGGCCTGGTGGTTAAGTTTGGCATGCTCTGCTTCAGTGGCCCGGGTTCACGGGTTTTGATCCTCGGTGTGGACCTACTCCACTCACCAGCTATGGTGTGGAGGTGACCCAGATACAAATTAGAGAAAGATTCACACAGATGTTAGCTCAGCGCATATCTTCCTCAAGCAAAAAACGAAAAACAGTTCAGAGAAGGTAATCTGATTTTCCAGGGTGAACTTAATGTTTGCTGTGCTCACTGTTTGCTTGCACCTTCTAATAATGCCTCTCTTTTAGCTAAAGTAACCAAGGTCATAATCCTTCTTAATCAGGTCAACTGTGTCATTGGAGTTGAAAAACACTTTCCAAGAAGGGTATGGGTGATTGATTCTTAATGTGAAGAGAAACTCTGCATTAACAGTCATTTCATCTCACTGAGTTTATGTAATTGAGAGAAAGTTTCTAAACCAAAGTCTTACAGTTCACTATCAAATTTCTCTTCTTTTCAAAAAATTCCTCCAGCTCTGAAGGTCATATCAGGTAAGGAGAAGGAAAAAGAAAATTGGCCTAAGCTGTGTCACACACTGAAAAGGTTCACGGATCGTGCTTCCATCGCCACAGAGGTGCGGTCGTTACCAACCAGAACTTGCCTTAGTCAGTGAGTGGGGGCTTCACGCCCCAACCCAGGACTCAACAGACTTGTTCAGTGAAAATAGTAGATATTCTTGACCTTGGTCACATGGTCTGTGTCACAGCTGCTCAACTCTGCCATTGTGATGCAAAAGCAGCTAATAAGTATCTGAGCACGGCTGTGTTTCTATAAAACTTGAGTTATAAAAAGAGGCAGTGGGCCACAGTTGACCCATGGTCCATGATTTTTGGACTTCTAGTTTAAATTGTTAGTTATCTACAAGGAATATGGGAGAACAAACAGAATAAAACCCCTAAAAGTTGAAAAAAAAAATCACATTGCATCCTTTTTGAGCTTCATTTGACCATTACCACATACACTTGACCTTTGCTAAAATTGGCAGGTTTAATGCGATTCTAGCACAGCAGTGGCCAAGGTGCTGGGCCTCAGGCCTGTAGAAATTGCCCCCTGCACACATGCTGTGCTGGGAGAGGTGACATCTGTGTGCAGACTCTGCTGTGCACAGACATCTCCACCTTCAGCTGCTGTGCCCTCTGAGGGTCCCACCCGGCCTGTCGGTGTCAGGGGTCACTGACTGTGCTCATACTGCAGCCCTCGTGTTATCCGGGGAGGGTCTGACCACATTGCTCCTTGGGTCTCCTTTCTCTGGGTCTCATGCGGGACGCTTGCTCCCCTTCTCTTATGACAACTCGACAATGTCTCTGATGTGCTGTAATCGAATTAAGTGGATACAGCTGACTTCACATTGTGCTTTAGTTATATTTACCTGGAGCCACATCCTTGTCCACAGAATTAGGTTTCAGGCCCCACTTTCCTTGATGGGATGTGTGGGACACCCTCGTGGAGCTTAGGAGACCCCAGGTCTCAAGGAGCCGCTCCCGGACTGGGGAGGAGTGCTCATCTCTGCTCCGCGGTGACTCTTGCTGCTTCCACTGCAGAGAGCGCTGTTTCCTGACTGAGCGGCTGGTTCAGAGCCATCACCTGCCAGGCACTGCTGGCCCCTCCGTCCCTCCCATTAGATGGCTTCTAGTTAGCAGAGTCCATAAATTTAACACTGAAAAAATGTTAAATTTTTTACATTATTTTAACGCAGTTAAATTTTAACGTAGATCCATTCACAGTTACTTGTGGTGCCGTTGTCCCCAGAGAGACAAAGAGCTGCTGAAGGCGGCGTTCGTCCTGGTCTACCACGACTGCGCGCTCCCTCTCCTGCAGTCCACACTCCTGCAGCCGTTCAGGTGGGTGGAAGGAGAGGCTGAGGCTGCCCGCTGGAAGGTGATCGCTGACTCCCTCACGGAAAGACGAGAGAACGGGGGCGCCCTCCACGCTCTGCTGTCCCCTGATGGGCTCCATGAACCCTTTGACGTTTCAGAGCAGACCTATGACTTCTTGGGAGAAATAAGAAAGAATGCAGCCTGACAGCGTAGCCCTGATTTT
>NW_025794492.1:1142-10364 GCF_021613505.1 Equus quagga | reverse complement strand
AAAAAAGAAAGATCTGTGAACTTGAAGACAAATCAGCAGAGATAATCCAACTTAAATAAAAAAGAATTATGAACAGCAGATAGAGCTCCACAGAGCTGCGAGGCACCATCAGGCGTGCCAATGTATATAGAGGTCACATGAGTATATGAAAGAGAAACTGGAAGAAAAGATAGATGAAAAAATAATGACAAAAAGCTTCCATAATTTGATGAAAAACATTAACCTACTCATTCAATAAGCTCCACGAATTCCAAGAAGTATAATACAACAAAATGAGCACCTACATTAATCATGGTCCATTTGTGGAGAGGCAAGATGGGTATAAAATAGAGCAAGCTACTTAGGGCGATGTTTCCTGAGGCCTAACTGCAGGGTGACCGGAATCCTCCCGCCTCCCTCTCTCCCCTGCTTTCTCAGGCTTTAGTGGCTTGAGTCTGGCCCGCCTTTTCTAAATAGCTAAAGATACCTTGACTTACTTTCACTTTCAGGTTCAGTTTTATGCTCCAGTTCCTTTCTCAGAATGGTGAACACCTTCATTTTCTTTCCGGCTTCTATAAATTAGAAGAAGAGCAGGCAGAGGAAACAGAGCAAGGCTGAGTTTTTGAACAGATCAGCAGTGCTGTGGAGCAGGTATGTTCATTTACAAACTTTCTTTTACATGCACATTAGGTTTGGGCTTAAAACCCTTGATTTCTGAGGTAAAAGTGGGATGAGAAGAGGAATTGGGAGTAAGGCCACTGTGAGGGCAGCAGCAAGTGGAGAGGAAAGAAAGCTGATGGAGAGGTTAGGGTCTCCTCCTGGCTCTTTACAAGGGCCAGGAGGCATTTTTCTCTGTGACCTCAGCTTTCCTCATAGTACCATGCAGGAGGATCGTCTAATCAATAGTTCTCAACTCTGGCTGCATCCTGAGATGCAGAGATCCTACAGTCCTGAGATTTTAGGAAGTACTGATGATTGCCTCTCTTTCTCTCATCTGATTTAATGATTTGGAAGGGTGGTGGGGGCATCAGTATTGGTTTAAAGACTTCCCAGGTGATTCTAATACGTGGCCCAGTTTGAGAACCCTGGATGGAAGACTACCTCCCAAAGTTCTCGCATCTACAAAGGCCTCTGTGACTCGACTCAGGGAGGTTAATATGCACTCATTTGTTTAACCAAATCCCGTGGACACCTATGACAACATGGTGAAATGTGGCTAAAGGTAAATTCTGAGATCTCAACAAAATGTTCAGAAGTGCTTCTCTCTTCGGATTCAAACTGATTTTCAAAAGGGGAGGCTCAGATCTCTTGAAAGAACCTCCCTGATCAAATGACACCCCTTCACAGAAACGGTTGTTTGCGGATACAGAGAACAAATGGACTTCATCTAGTTGACAGACTGTTATCACCAGAAATGATAGTTTCTTATTTATCTATTAGTCACACTTACTTAGAGATCACCAGAGTGAGGGCTTTTAAAATCCCCGTCTAGGAAGGATTTCAGTACCTCTATGTTAACCTTTAACAGTTCAAAATAAGTCTATCATCAAAATTGAGTCTTTGCATAGCCGGGTTTCTTGTACGAATGTGAGACTCACCAGCGACTCTTGTGAGAGTCACACAGAGATTCTTGGGTGTGGGAATCTGGGGGGTTAACACCCACTCCAGGTGATTCTCATGAACATCCAATTTTAAAAACCACTTCTGAACAGTGGAGAACACTGCTTTGTTGATTGAAATTAAGCTCATGGCTTATGCACAGCTGAGACACCACAGGTCTCATTTTCAAAAGTGGCATTTGCAGTACAAGTCATATCTTCTAACAGTGCCCCGAATGTTCTCTCTGAAGAAGAGGCTACAAGTGCAGAGATTGTAACGTGGCTTTGAGGGGCTCCTTCTCCTCATTCCCCAAAGTCTGAAGAATCCGACAGTGGGTGGTTGAACAGGGGCAAAGCATCTCAGCCGATTATTGTTTTGTTCTGATGAAAAGCTAATTTATATACTCGTGTCTCTGTAACATAGTTCTTGCAGAACGCAATGAAATAAACTGTCCAATGGGCCAATTGGTCATTGTGTTATTGTAGATTAATCTTGATCTAATTCAGGAAACATTTATTGAAAGCTTGTTTTGTACAGGACACTGTGCTAAGACGAGAGCTTGCAACACCTCATTTAAAACTCCAAATAACCCTTCAGGTAGAAGCAATTATTTTAAGCATAATAATTACTGAAAACGTGACGTAGGTCAAATCTTTGCTAAGGTCACATGAGCAGTCAACTGTACACCTGGAAAATTTTCAATGCAAAAGATACATCTTAAATGTGCAAGATTTAAAACCTAACTTTGGAAACATTTCAACTTAATGTTGTTTACATATTCTTGCAGGAAAAATATAGAGATTTCCCAGAGAACCATTTAAATAAAATAACCAAGTAGTTGCCTGGATACCTGTAAAATAATTGTGATGTTAATCTTAATTATATGAAAACAAATTTTGTTTTGAAAAAACAGTTCTGAATTACAGAAAAAATATAAGGTTATAATGACATCCTATATAACTTTAACTGAGATTCACCCTGTGGCAACATTTTGTGACACTTGCATTCTCTGTGTTTGAACAGATGTATACTTTCTTCTATTTACTTCCTTATTCTGATTATTATTTGGTAAGTAAGCAGCAGAGACCATGACCCTTCACCACAAAATACTTCAGCACATATCTCCTGAGATCCTATTCTGCCTTATTGGAAAGGAGCTGCCTTCTTTGGCTCTCCCTCCTTCCCAGCTCCTTTCTCCGGCCCTGGGTCCTATTCTATCACTCAGGTAAACCTGTGCTCAGTCAGGTCATCCTTGGCCTCCTTGCTGACAATTGCTGTGAATTCTCTGGGTATTTAATATCAGTGATCTCTTCTCTCTTCTGGATGCTCAGCTCTGTCTTCCACGCCTCTGAAACCTTATGCTCCCCCAGGACCATCACCCCTTAGATTTCCCCAAGGCTTTTCTTCTTTTGTCTTCTTAAGCTGAATTAAGTCATCTCAACACACGATTCAGTTACCCATATCACTCACATAGACCTCTTTCCTCAGGATGATTTCCATTTAACGAATGTTGACTGAGTGCATTCTGTGAGCCCAGCCTGGGGTCTAAGCAGAGAACAAGATAGACACGGCACTTGTACCCCTAATCTTAGACTTTAGTGGAGATAATAACAAGTGTGATAAACCATAAACTGTAATCCACGTTAGATTGTCTGTCATCTTCCTAATTTGAGAGGGTTACTACAAAACATTGGTAACTGTCCCCTAGTGTCCATTCTACCCTTCTCCTATACTCATAGTGCCCCTACTTGTTTGCCATGCACACGGTTTCCCAGAATAACGATGGCAATTCCAACCTCTCTTGTGGTTGTGTACGATAATGTGAATAATTTAAGAAGGAACTTGTTTTATGCAGATGCGATAGTTCTGAAAAGAGAGGCCTATCTTTCTCCCCTTCCCCACTCTCTGGTTAGAATACAAATATGATGGCACATCATCTCACATCCTGGGCTGCCCCTTATAGACGGCTGAGCATATGGCAGAAAGGTTCTGAGCCTTCAATCCTTTAAGAAACGAAACCACCATACCATCCCTGGACCACTAACCTTGAAATTTATGAGAGAGAGGATTAAATGTAAATCATTTATGAGCCATTTTTTTCTGTTTGTCACAGCTAAGCCTAATCCTAACTGATGCAGTTACCTTAGTATCTCCTTGAGGGCAGAGACTACAGCTCATTTAACTTTTTATCCGAGGACACAAGTGTTACCAGCTACAAACACAGGTTCTTTTACCCATCACACGAGAGAGAGACCAAAATGAAAACAGGAATGCCAGGCTTATGGCAAGGAAAGAGTTTTATCTGAAGGCAGCCAGACAAGGAGATGGGACTTACTTAGAACTCAGTTCCACCTCCTCAAAGGAGAAGAGGCAGGGGGTCTTATTTGAGTTTTCAGGTGTGTGGGGGGAGGCTGTGGCCTTGCAGGTCAGTGCTTTCCCACCAGCCTGCGTTTGGCCTCGTGAGGCTGCTTTCAGGCAGGAGGATGGTGAGATAAGGGAATCCGCAGGGGAGTACCCTTGGTCGTCTGCCTCTATGGTGGATGGTGGATTCTGGTGTCAGGAAAGTGAGGAGATGGGGTCTGGGAAGCTTCAGCTTCTTGATATTCTCTGGATATCAGGTTCCCTGTAAGAAAACTTCAAAGGACCTGTAACTAGCCAAAACGTTAGCGTGAGGCCACCTGGGCTCTAACAATTTGTAACTTCTATTTGCCTTGTGAAGTTCAGGGATACAAAGGTTTAAAAAAACGATCTTTACATATGAATGTAACTTAGGGAAGCAGGAGAAGGGGATGAGTGCTTTTGGTTTCAGCCCCATATATGCTGGGTTCAATGTAGGGGAACTGATATCAGGGCTGGGATCACAAGCACAGTTTGTGGTGCATAGTAGGTGCTCAAGAGATGTGTTGGAATAAGCAAAAGGCCATAATAAATAGGACTGGATAACAAGCAATGAAATAAGGAGAAGGATATGTCTCATAAACCTGAGGTGAACTGGAGCCCCTGGGGAAGCACTAGCTGTGCTAGGAGACAGCCAGGTCTGCAAAACGCTGAGTGTCTATGGGGTGAGGGCTGGAGTCTGAAGAAAAAGGAGGGGCCCATCAGGTCGTAGTAATATATTAGAAGAAATATTTTTGGGATAGGAGAGTCCGTAGAAATGCCCTGGAAGTTACTGATCAAGGAGTATGGGGTAATCCTTGTTTTGGGGAAAGATTATTTTGCCTGGTAATTGCGTGCAAAGCATAGAACACTAACGCAGACCTTCCAGATTTGAAATCCAGGGTCTACCACTTATTCACTATGTGCTTTGGGCAAATCCCTTGGACTTTCTGAGCCCCATTGATCTCATTTGCAAAGCGGGTACAATAAGCCTACTTTGCAGGGTCTCGTAAGTATCACTGAGGACAGGGATGGAAGCACACACAGGGGAGCTAGCAAATTTTGTACTCTTGATGCATACTTGAATATTATTATTTTATGGAAGTAAAACATTGGGACTGGTGATACCCTGTATCTCATCCCTAGCTTCATCAAATAGTGGGGGAATAATGAAGGCAGCAGCCTGAAGACGGCCAACACTAGCCTGCATTTCGTGCCACAGAAAAGTACAGAAGTGGTGACATATGTGTGCTTTGGATAAGTCTGAGGCCAGAGAATGACTTTGTGATCTTATTCTACTGTGAGACTCTTCTGGGTTTGCAAGTTATCACTGCGTCCAAGGAGACATCCTGTATGATAAGTGCTCTTCTCAGTGAGCACCCAAAGCATAGATAAACATATCTATATTTATATTTATATATTTATTCATATATATAAAGCTTGCCTCACTTGGTGACCTCTTATCTATTTTATTATTTTTATTTATTTTTAAATTTATTTTTCTTGAGATATAATTGACTTCTAACATTGTGTAAGTTTAAGGCATAAAACGCGCTGATTTGATACATTTTTATGTTGCAATATGATTACCACCACAGCATTAGCTAACATCTCCATCATGTCATGTGATTATCATTATTTGGTGGTGGTGACATTAAGATTTGGTCTGTTAGCAACTTTAAGTTTATAATACAGTATTGTTGTCTATCATCACTTTACTGAGCATTAGATCTCCGGGACTTATTTACCTACTAGTTACAAGTTTGTAACCTTGCACCACATACCCTAACTCCCCCACCCCCAGCTTCTGGTAACCACCATTCTACTCTGTGTTTTATGAGTTCAGCTTTTTTTAGATTCCACATATAAGTGATGTCATACAGTATTTTTCTGACTTATCTCAATTAGCATAATGCCCTCAAGGTCCAGGAATGCTGTGGCAAATGGCAGCATTTCCTTCTTTCTCATGGCTGAATAAGATTCCATCGTATGTATGCACCACATCTTCTTTGTGCTTTCATCCACTGACAGACACTTAGGTTGTTTCCACATCTTGGCTGTTGTGAATAACGCTGCAATGACATGGGATTGCATCTGTCTCCTCAGTATCCTATTTTCATTTTCTTTGGACATATCCAGAGGTGGAATTGCTTGATCATATTGTTTCTCTATTTTCAGTTTTGTGAGGAAGCTCCATAGCGCTTTCCACAGTGGCAGAACGTATTGACATTCCCCCCCAAAAGTGCACAAGGCTTCCTTTATCCCCACCTCTTCACCAACACTTATCTCTTGTCTTCTTGATAACAGCCACCTCAATAGGTGTAAGGTGATATCACATTGTGGTTTGGATTGACATCTCTCGGATGATTAGTGACGTTGAGCATCTTTTCATGTACCTGTTGGCAATTTGGATATCTTACTGGGAAAAACGGCCATTGTACAGAGTTCATTGACCTCCCCGCCTTCCAAGGACACTGGGCCTGGGCCCTGCACAAAGGAATGTGTCTGGGCTTGGGGTCAAAGATGGCCACTTCGGCCCTGACTCTAAGGCACAAGTTACAAAGAATATGTCCTGTGTCATGTTCCTTGTCTGGGCTGGCCACCCCGACAGGCACCTGACAGGACTTTAGAAACATCCCATCCGAGGGAACAAAAAAGATAGAAGCACCCCATCCGTGGGAACAAGAAGAAATAACTCAAAGTATCCAAATGTCTGAAACCCTGAGTCAGAAGCTAGAGAAACCTTAGGATAAAAGGGAGTCACAGGCATAGAACAATTGCAAGTCTCACTGAGGAAAGGACGCTTCGCCTCAGACCCGGACAATCGGCCCTGCCACCCGCCGTATAAACTCTTGTAGATGTTGAAAGTACCGATTTGTTGTTCCCCTTTATCCCTGCTCCTCGTTCTGTGTCCCTTCATCAGTAAACTTTGATTGCTTCAACAACCGAGTGGCCTTGGCGGTACCTGTCACTCCTTGGCCTCTGCGGCTGCGGCAACAGCCATTTAGTCCCTCAGCCCATTTTTTAATTGGATTCATTGTTTTTTGGGTTATTGAGTTGTATGATTGCCTATGTTATTTTTATTATGCTTTGCTGGGAAATTCTTTTTCCAGAATATACCAGAGCATGTCAGCTGAAGGAAGATACTTAACTTTTTTAAGTGCAGTGACCTGGAGAACCGTAGAAGAAAGAATGACTAGGAAGGAAATCACTAATTTAGTAGGAGGCGATGGGATTTACGGAGTTTCATGCTGCGTAAGGTTTCTTAAAAATCATTTTCTAATTGTAGTTTCTAATTTTGAATCTCATTGATCCCCTAAATGTTCTGTTGCATTAAGGGCTGGAGATTCCGGTGGTGACCTTGGTGGATGCCTTCAACAGTGGTGTGAGTCCTTGTTTGGAGGACGTGGTGACACCTCTGTCCTAGCCTGAGAATTCAACAGCTCTGCTGAGAGAAGTTCCCACAAAAATGGTCCGAATTCAGCCAATCATGGGCCACGAGAAAGGCTTCATGGAGCGCTCCTTCCAATTTGACAAGCTGGAGTTAAGGAATATGTACACGGTAATTTGTCTTGATACTTGATTCTTCGTGTTAAGTCTTTGATGTAGAGGCCGCCTTATTGGCCATAGATTCTTTACTATTCATAGTAGAAGGATCCTAATTCTTCTGAGTAAGAGAGTTCCAAATGACTGTATTACACTATTTTATCTTCCTTTCCTCCAAACTCAGGCACTTTATCTGGAAATCTGGCTAACCTCTGAAGCAAAGTCAGAACAGACACTCTGATGTCCTCCTTGACTGAATACTCGCAAAGTCTCCCTATGTGCTTGGAACACAAGTTATTCTGAGCTGGTTGCTTTTTCTGTGCACTCTCTCTCATTCGTAGCAACTCAAGTTTCTCTGGGAAGCTTCTCTTTATTTCGCTTTTGGTCGTATTACTGTTAATGATAACCTGTGGATAGAATCACAGGACACTACAGCTGCAAATTATATAATACAACCCAAAACTTCACAAGGAAGGCCCAGGGAGTTAAGAAACTTATCAACAGTCTTAAATAGAGTATTTTTTCTCTGAGGTGTTAGTAATTCAAGTTTCTTTTAACACTTTTATTGAGATGTAGTTCACACACCATAAATTTCATGCATTTAAAATGTACCAGTGATACAAATGTACAAATGGAAACATACAATGGTTTCCCATGGGAAAGGTGATCTAGGAAATCTTCCCGGCAGAGGAGTGAGAGGTAATTTGGAATGATTGGAACACATTATCCAGGGTGGTATGTTACAGGAGGAGCAGCAAGCAGAAAAACAGCACGTGAAAAATATGAAAGCGCCTAAGATTAAGTGTTTGTAAAATTACACGCTCTTCTGACTGGTGGCACAGAGCATGGGTGGTGGGAACAGCACTGGCAGAGGAGGCTGGAAGGGGAGGGAGGTAGGCAGGAGCTTGAAAACTTTACTCGTAGGCAGTGGGAAGCAACCAGGGAATGTTAATCAGGATGGATCTTTTTTCAGAATGTTTCAATGGAAGTTCAGGTTTGATCTGCCTGATGTGTTTTGCCTCCTGTGTCCTCCAGGACTTATTGAAGATGAAGGAGGAAGCAGAGGTGTGCTTCCTGAGGAAAGACAAGCTCCCCAGTTATGCCGAAGAGCGGTTAGCAGGTATGGGGAGGGCTCAGCTCACAGTGGGGTGGGTAGGTTCCTGCAATGCCATCTGAGAGCTCTTGACAGGAAGACCTTCCAGAAGCAAGGAGCTTCCTCTCTTTGTGTGAACACACTCTGCTCTGTCTGAAAGGAAGGCAAGTTGTGGTTGTGCATCCAGCACAGGCAGCCAGGGCCTTTCCTCTCACATTCTCAGACCTGCTGTTGATGGGTGGTCACCAGGTGACTTCAGACATTTGCATCTGCCTTTTCAAGAGAGTTTGACCTCTGAGAAAGTGGAGGGTTGGGGGATGCGGGTTGGAGCTCTCAGGCCTGACTGTTGTTCTCTTTGCTGTCTAAAATCTTCCTGGAGCAGAAGAGCGGGCCAAAAGAGAGGAAGCTGAGAGGGAAAAGGAGCTTCTTGAGCAAAAGTGTAAAGAGCTGCAGCAAAAATTGGACAATCAAGAAAGAGTCCTCAAGCAACTCCAAGCTGAAATGGAAGAGAGGATGAGAAATGAACTGAGAGAGCGGGATGAGAAGATTCAGAAGCTTGAGGTAAGCCTGGCCAGGGTCTGGGCAGTGACTGGGGAACAAAGCTCTGGAACCTCAGGAAGGGATGGGTG
>NW_025794492.1:0-1042 GCF_021613505.1 Equus quagga | reverse complement strand
GCAGTGACTGGGGAACAAAGCTCTGGAACCTCAGGAAGGGATGGGTGGAAATTAAAGCAAAGTCATAGAGAGAAGTACCATTGTCATTTACTGCATTTGAGTCACTCGGAGCCCTGAGTGTTTAATGGCGGATGTCAAGGCACCTGAGTTCTGTTCACACTGAATTTCTGGAGAGTCCGGTAAGAACTTGGTACCTTCACACAATTATAGAGTATAGCTAACCTTCCCAGGCCTTGTGCTGCTGGTGTTTGGAGAGATGATCTCCTGGAGCCACTGTTAAATGGGGTTCCCAGGTTTAGTGAGTAAATGTTCTAAGCAGGTGTATCTAATATAAGTAGTTACTGGGTCACTTTACCAAGATTACTGCCATCACTATAGATAACTCTGCGTATTGGTAGACTGTGAGGGTTCTGGCTAAGCCCATTCTTATCTACCAAACATTTGCTGTTCCATTTCCATATGAATTGCCTTCCTCCCCTTTGAAGTCTCAAACCACTACCCCTAACATCCTCCTTTGCCTTTAGCAGAAGATGGTATTTAAGGTGGAAGGATCTGGCCATTCTGGTGAGTTACTCAGCTTTCCTGGGTTTCTGCCACACATGCGTGTTAGAAAGCTTTGTTTGCTTTTGTTGTGTTGCTCCATCTCATGTCGATTTAATTCTTAGACCAGCCAGAAGGACCTCAGGGGCAGAGGAATTGTCTTCCTCCCCTACACCAGCTCAAAAGAGAGATCTAATAACGAGGTCTAGATACTGCAAAAAACAAAGTTTATATCCTAATCTTGTATGTATTATGAAGTTGATTTCTACTTCCTTAAATTCTCTGAAAAATAAGGTATAAAGTATCATGTAACTCTGAAATCCCAGCCGGTGGGTCTTTTGGTTTCCAACTGCAAATTAGCATTGTAAGGTCTTGGACATGTACTGTGTCTGCAGTGTATTTTTGGAATTCCCTTTCTGCTGACTGATGTTTACAGGCTAAGCTTTTGTTATCAGGAACTCCTGCCAGTTGCACAATCTTGACATGTTACCTCTTTCTTCTA
>NW_025794491.1:365-3899 GCF_021613505.1 Equus quagga | reverse complement strand
ACAACCCAACAGACATCCCAGAATCAACTGCCGGACACTCCAGAAGCACCCACTGGACACGCCGGAGCCACCTTCTGAACATACCGGAATCACATGCCAGACACCTGCCAGACATGCCAGAACCACTTGTTCTCTATGCGGGAACCAGGTGGCAAATACACTGAAACCACCTGCCAAATACACCAGAACCAGGTGCCGGACATGGCAGAAACACCTGCCGGAAACGTACAAATCAGCTGTCGGTTACGCTGAAACCGTGTGCAGGACATGCCGAAACCATCTGCCGGATGCTCCAGAAACAGGTCCAGCACAGGCCGGACCCTGGTGCCGGGCATGCCTGCAGCTGCTGCAGGACTAGCCTGAGACATCTGCTAGACCACCCTGAACCACTTTACGGACATTCCAGAACCACATGCTGGGCACGCCAGAACAAGCTGCCCGACACACCAGAACACACTTCCACACAGGCCGGAAAAGCCTGTGGTTCATGCCTAAATCACCAGCCAGACACACAAGAACCACCTCCCAGACATGCCAAAACCACCACCTGAAATGTTGGAATCAGGTCCTGAACACACCGTAGTCACCTGCCTGACACCACGCAAACACCTGCCAGACACACAAGAACCACCTCCCAGACATGCCAAAACCACCACCTGAAATGAGGGAATCAGGTCCTGAACACACCGTAGTCACCTGCCTGATACCACGCAAACACCTGCCAGACAGACCAGGACAACCTGTCGGATACGGCAGAACCAGGTCCAGACACCCTGAAACCACATGCCAGAGATGGCAGAACTAGGTGCCAGACACGCCAGAACCACCTGCCAGACAAGCCAGAACCACCTGCCAGACAGGCTGGAACAACCTGCCAGACACACCAAAATCACCTGCCGGATATGCCAGAACCAGGTCCTGAATACACCAGAAGCAACTTCCACAGAGTCTGGAAAAACCTGCTGCACATGCTGAAATCACCTGCCGGACACGCCGGAACCACCACCTAGACATGCGAAAACCACTACCCAACATACAGAATCAGGTCCTGGACACACTGGAATCACCCTCCGGACATGCAGGAACCAAAAGCCAGACAACCTGGAAGCACCCACCTGACACATCACAACCACCTTCCAAAAATACCGGAAACTCATGCCTGACACACAGGAACCCCAAGCCTGACACACTGGAACCACCTGAGTGACACGCCAGTACCACTGGCAGGACATGCCAGAACCACCTGCCAAACAAGCTGAACCACCTGCCAGATACGCATGAACCACTTGATGGACAATGTGGAACCACATGCCGGGAATGCAGGAACCACATGTCAGATATGCCAGAACCTGGTGCCAGAAGTGCTGAAACCACCTTCTGGACAGGCCTGAACCCACCTGCTGGACAGGCATGAACGACCTGCCAGGCACACTGCAACCACCTGCTTGACTCGCTGGAACCATCAGCCAGATAGGCCAAAATTATCTGCCAGATATGCTGGAACCAGGCCCCTAGACGCCAGAACAACCCAACAGACATGCCAGAACCACCCGCTGGACACACTGGTACCACCACTCAGACACGCCAGAACCACCCACCAGACATGCCAGAGCTAACTGCCAGACATGCCGGAAGCACCCACCGGACACACCAGAACCACCTTCCGAACATAACAGAACCATATGCCAGATACCCCTGCACCATATGCCAGACATGCCAGAATCACCTGTTGGATATGCCTGAACCAGGTGCCAGGTACACTGAAACCACCTGCCGAATATGCCAGAAACAGGTGCTGGACATGGCGGAACCTGGTGCCCTAAGTGCAGAGCCACCTGCTGGACACAACTGAACCACCTGCCAGACTTGTGCGAACCACCTGATGGACATGCTGGAATCACCTGCCAGATACGCTAGAAAAAGGTGTTGCACACGCCGAAACCAGGTGCCGGACATGACTGAACAACCTGCCAGACACACTGGAGCCATCTGACGAATACGCCAGAAACAGGTGTCACACATGCTGGAAGCAGGTGCTGCACATGACTGAACCAAGTGACGGAACAGCCTGAACCACCCGCTCGACACACCGTAACCAACTTCAGGATGCACTGGAACCATCTGCTAGACATGCCGGAAGCACCTGCTGAGCACGCTGGAACCAGGTGCCAGACACACTGGAACTGCCTACTGGACATGCCAGAAACACAGGCAAGACACAATTGAAGGACATACCAGACTTGCCGAACCACTTGCCAGAAACACCCGGACCACCTGCCGGACACCCCCAAAGCACCTCCTGAATAGGACTGAATCAGATGCCGGACATGCCCCAACAACATCTCGGACACATAAGAACCACGTTTCAGAAATGTGTGGAACACGGGATGGCCATGCCAGGACCAAGTGCCAGATGCAACTGGACCACCTGACAGACATGCTTGAACAACCTGCCAGACACACTGGAACTACCCACCAGACGTACTGGTACCATCCACCAGAAAAACCTGAACTACCTGCCTGACATGCTGGAACCAACTGCTGGGCACGTCGGAACCACCACCCAGACACTCTGGAAACATGCACTGGAGATGCCGGAATCAGGTCTTGGACATGCTGGTACCACCTGCAGGAACTGGCAGAATCAGCTGCCGAACATGGTGGACCACCTTCTGGAAAAGCCAGAACCATCTGCTGGACACAACGGAACCACCTTCTTGACACACTGGAACCACCCCTGGATATGCTGCAACCAACCACTGGACATGACTGATCCACTTGCCGGACAGCACTGATCCACCTGGCAAACACGGCTGAACCACCAACCGGACACACCAGAACCACCTGCCTGACACCCTGGAAACACCTGCCTGACATGCCGGAACCACCTGTAGGATATGGCAGAACCAGGTGCCGGACACTGTAAAACCACCTGCAGGATACGCCAGAAGCAGATGCCGAACACACCACAACAACCTGCTTGACATGCCAGAACCACCTGCCAGACACGCCGAAACAACCTGCTGGACACACTGAAATCACCTGCTGGATACGCCAGAACCAGGTCCTGAATACGCCAGAACAAACTTCTGCACAGACTGGAAAAACCTGGCGTACATGTCAAAATCAATGGCCGGACATGCCAGAACCACCACACAGACATGCCTAAACCACCACCCGACATGACGGAATCAGGTCCCGGACGTGCCGTAGCCACCTGCCAGACACGCTGGAATCACCCACTGGACATGTGGGAAACAACTGCCGGAAACCCCGTAAGCACCCACCAGACTCATTGGAACCACCACACAGAAATGCCAGAACCACCAGCCACACACGCTGGAACCAACTGCTGGACACCCTGGAAGCACCCACTGGAAACACCAGAACCACTTTCCTAATGTAAAAGAACCACTTGCCAGACATACCACAAACACCTGCCAGACACACCGGAACCACCTATTGGATATGCCAGAAGCAGTTGCCAGACATGGTGGAATCTGGTGCCCTAAGGCCAGAACCACCTGCTGGACA
>NW_025794491.1:0-265 GCF_021613505.1 Equus quagga | reverse complement strand
AACCCCGTAAGCACCCACCAGACTCATTGGAACCACCACACAGAAACACCAGAACCACCAGCCACACACGCTGGAACCAACTGCTGGACACCCTGGAAGCACCCACTGGAAACACCAGAACCACTTTCCTAATGTAAAAGAACCACTTGCCAGACATACCACAAACACCTGCCAGACACACCGGAACCACCTATTGGATATGCCAGAAGCAGTTGCCGGACATGGTGGAATCTGGTGCCCTAAGGCCAGAACCACCTGCTGGACA
>NW_025794490.1:15763-17934 GCF_021613505.1 Equus quagga | reverse complement strand
AATATATGTGACTAATAAACTGCTGTCATCTCATCTGTCCAGTGTCAAGTGTCATATGTTCAGCCATCTCACACTATTTAGGATGGGGAACCTCTCTCTCATCAATAAGGTGAATAGCAGGTGATTAAAATGGTGCTGAATAAATTGATAAAAACATTAATGTCTGAACCCATATCATCTTATCATCAAAAAAGACTACATTATATACGTCTATGTTTTACTTAAAGGCACTAAATTATATAACATGCCTTGGAAATATTTCCATATAGCAAAAATTAAAAGTTTGGAATATGAAATCATTAGGTATCTAGAAATATATTAACCAAATCAGCCACTCCTTGATTTGTGTGGGTAAAAACTTTACTATGTAATTGGAATAAACAATTACTTACAAATTATTAAAATTAAAACCTGGTGAGACTGAGGGATTTTTTTTCTTTTGGCTTATCTGTGTGTCCTAATCTTTCCTCAAATAACCTGGATTACTTACATTCTTAAAATGTTCAATTAGAAGCAGAAGTCATTCATCAATTGAACGAGCTCTCTGAAGCACAGAATAACTAAATCTAACCCACTGCACAGAACGACTTGCCAAGAAGCATATTTCAGGTCAGAGTAAGAAGGGTGGGAGTTTCCCCAAGTGGAACGTGCACTTCAAGACTTTTTGTGAACTCCAACACAGTAAATGTCCACTCAAAGAGCAGATCTGTGTGTCAGCAATGGTGTAGAAAACAATCCAGACCTGGTCTGAAGTCCTACTAGATTCTTTTCTGTTCCCTTCTGTTCTTCTGGGGTCCGTTTTCTCTTTAGCACTCCTGCAATAGCTTAAACCCACATCCAGAGAGGCCCCTATATTCATGCAAATTGCCTGGAGAAACTCTAGTCTCTCCTCACTAAGCTGTGGGTCTCACATCTGTCTCACCCCAGGGTTCTCACATCAAACCCCAAGGGGTAGAAGCCCCCTTTGTCTTCATCTCCAAAGTAAGACTCCAAAGTTTCTTTAAAGACGTAGAGGAGGACCAGGGAGGGGTTGCATTTCAGCACTGCAAAACCAGCCGTCTGAAATGGAATACCGGAATACCGGGCCTCTAGTCCTGGAGCCCATGCTGTGACGAGTTTGACAGGGGCTGCTGTCTCCTACTGCCGCTGTCATTTTTCACAGCAGCCATGTGGGTCCCTCTTCCTGGACCCTCCCTTCTCAATTGCCTCTTCCTGCATCCCTAACTTTTTCTGAACCCTTTCGCACCTCTCTCCTAGGCTGCCCTTGGAAACTGAAGTCTCTGTTCCCTGTGCTGTTTGAGCATCTCAGCTTTCCACCTTTTTCTCACTGTTGTTCATCCTCTGGGGTCATCACGGCCAAAGACACTACAACAGTCCCATCTCCCCCAATCCAAGTGAAAAATATGTTCTCTTGCTAAGGGGATTTAGATTTGTGCCTTCCTCAGGTGTTAACTGGCTCAAACATGAGTCTGCTTTTTAAAAATATAAAATAAACTTAAAATATATCATTAGACTATGTTTCAAAGCACACTTCTTTAAAAACAACAACTTTTCATCTGTTTAGCATGAGTTCCATATCATCCTAGAGACCCTTTGACCCAAAATATTAAAACAAAAAACCCCACATTATTACTGGTTTGAGAAAGAATATATAAAATACACCACTATGCTGTCTTCAAAAAAAATTTCTCTTTTCCAGGAAGAGTCAGAGCCAGCTTCTGACCATCATCATCAAAATCCACAGTGTGTTCAGCTGTGGAAAGAGCACTACATGAGGAGTCCAAGACCTGAGCTCAGACCCAGAGTCTGGATCTTGACGATACTACTAATGACTCAGACATGAGTTCGGTTATAACCCATTTACACAGGGCTGAGGCTTTACCTAATAAGGTTATTCACCACCATATCTGACCACTTACCTGAGATTAAATTAATCAATCAATTTATTCATATTAGTTAGTGGTGGAGCGTGAATGAATGTAGTGCTTGGATTCTAATGTGATTTTCCTGAATGTTAAGTATTTGTTTCTTTATACCAGAAGCCTCCTAGTGGCAGAAATGCAGCAAAAAGGAGATTGGACCTTCAGTACTTTTCCTTCCAGGCCTAAGCGTGGATTAGATTTCAGTCCAACCTTGTCTGACTTTTCTGCTAATAATTGGTTAACACCCAA
>NW_025794490.1:8375-15734 GCF_021613505.1 Equus quagga | reverse complement strand
GTAGACTTGGGTTAGTATAGTTATATTGAAGATGGCATTAGGCCAAGAGAAGCCCACGTTCTATCTTTGCTATAAACTCCCTGTCAATTGTTTTCTCTCCCTTCATCTTTGTTTTTGTTTTTACGTATATGGCTATTATTTCTTTCATGGTCATGATGCTGAATCAGAAATGCGTATAATATACTTACTGCTAAACTTTGTCTTCACTTACCCTGTGCTTTGGATCCAAAAGTGTCACAAGTCTTGTTTGAGCTTGGATTGTCTAGAAAACTAATAATTATAGTGTAGTGAAGAGAGGAAAGCCCTGGATTACTTAATTCAAAGGAGCCTTTGAGTCTGGTTAAGCAGAAGAGACAGGGAATAAACATCCGGTTTTCGATTGATGCTCCCTAACCTTCATTTTTGTCTGTAAAGAAGCAGAATAGGAAAAGGCACAAAAAGGGGCTCCAATAGGAGATCTAAACACAGGGGTGGAAGTCAGCAACACCCAGCCCTGGGCTCGGTCTAGCTACCAAATTGTTGCTTGATCTTAGCCACAAGGTAACAGTGTAAAGTGAGGGATCTGGTCACTGTATTGTTCTCTCCTCCAAAAAAAAAGGTTGCACAGTTCTATAATGAGACATAACATGAATACCAATAGCCAATCAGGCCAGTGTCAGGAAATTCCCTGCTGTAGCGTGTTAGCTAAAACCATATAAAATAAACATCTTGAGGGTTCAGTAAACCCCCACAGGGATGTAGGTGAAAAGATGCACCATTTTGCAATGGACTAACATTTTCCCTATTTCTTGTTCTTATGCTTCTTAGATAAAAACAACAGCCGAAAGCCTTAATAACAATTCTGTTGTACTTAATCAGTGCTAGAGAATGCTAGAACAACCTGACACGAAGCTTCTCGATGTAGTAAATTAATCCAAACCATCAATTTTGAATTGTTTATTTTCCCCAGTCAGGTTCTGCAGAATTTCTCTCCTGCCGTTTTAGAATTTATTTAGTAACAAAGAATCCAGCATGTTCAAATCTACAATAAAAGTGGGACCTACTCTTTTAAGATGAATTTCAGGGTGCTGTTATTCTGCCAGGAGCACGCAAAGATCACGACTATTTTAGGGGTCATAGAATAGTGTAACAAACCTAAACCAAATTGCTTTTCTTGTTTTATATTAAAGAGAAAAGTTGTTTTGTTTTTTGGTCTGGATATTTTCCAAAGTTTCTTGGACTAAGTATTGATGTATAAGTAAAGGTAAATAGAAGTATCAGGTATCGCATAATGACTTGCTGCTACCAAGATAAGATTGATCTGAATTTGATTTAGCCATAGAATCACCTCCTACAGGAGGAAGGCCTGTTATGATTTAGAGCAGGCAGAATCTGGGCTCTGTCACTTACTGCTTTTCTCAACTTGGATAAGTAAGTTATTTAGCCTGTCTAAAACTCAATTTGCTCATCTGTAAAATGGAGATAATAATATCTTCCCGTACTGTTATTCTAAAGACTAAACGAGATAACAGATGTAAAGTACTTAAACCACAGTGTCAGGAACATAGTAACTGCTCAATAAATGGTAGCTTATATTTTAGTAAGATTTCTCTCCTACTGTCCTAGAATTCATTTAGTAACAAATAATCCAACACTTTCAAAATTACTAACAGGTCTGAACTACCCTTTTAAGATGAATTGCTATATAAAATTAAAGTGAGCTTTCTTTTTAAAATATGATTGCTCAGGGGGCCGGCCCTGTGGCCGAGTGGTTAAGTTCACGTGCTCCACTTTGGCAGCTCAGGGTTTCTCCGATTCGGATCCTGGGCGCAGACATGGCACCGCTCATCAGGCCATGCTGAGGCAGTGTCCCACATGCCATAACTAGAAGGACCCACAATTAAAAGTATACAACTATGTACCAGGGGGCTTTGGGGAGAAAAAGGAAAAATAAAATCTTTAAAAAAATAAAAATAAAATAAAATAAAATATGATTGTTCAATATCCCATCTGTTATGTTTTCCACAATTCCTTTTAAAAGAGAAGACAAATTCTACCAAATTTTCCATATAAATAAAAATATCAAAATGTACCCTGATTTTGATGTATTGTTTAGTATGCTATATTACACAAAATGGTAGCCAATAAAACTTTTCCATTGGAAATAATTTTGGGGACTTTAATACATCAAATTAATGAAAATTGAACATTGGGGAAGTGGTAGAACTATGTGTTTACTGTGAGCTCAAGAAACCTGAGGGTGAAGCTCCCGAAAGCTAGAATCTGTGTGTCTGTTTTCTTTCCTCTAATCAATCCGACTCTCCACCACGCCCCCTCCCTTCTTTCTTTCCTTTTCCCTTGCAGTCTCTGAATCTGTCTTGACAATCCAGATTAGCAGGGACAGATAAATGAAAGCAGTTTGGGTTCTATATGGAAGACATTAATACAATCCCGAAGTCCTTATTAAGTAACCTCATAAGTGGTATAGCCCTCATTGATTTATATCAATTCTAGCTAATAACAATTAATAACCTGTGTAGATAAAAGACAAAACACACTAGTCTGCAAAATTATCAATGATCTAATTCTTCACTTTATTGGCCATTGTGAGAATAGAGATACACCTTTGAGTACAAACATATGAAGAAGTTGTTCCTACTAAAATGGACTTCAGACTTTAGAACTGATGTATAAACCCCCAGATACCATTTTATACAGATTAGTTTTCAGAAACCAAATAAATTTTATTTTGATTATTAAAATTTTAAAATATCCTTCCAGGAGAGAATTAAAATAATGGGAATAGCACGTTGCTTCTTCAGTCTATAGCGAGTTGAGTATTTAGGTGAAGACCCTGTGGGCTAGAAACTACATGGCTGTTACTGAATAGCGACATCTACCGATAACACAGGAGTATGGTCTGCCGCATTAGGAAGCACGGCTCTTTGGCACTGACTGGCCTGGAATCACACATAGTTAACTCCCAAGCATGAAGAGACATTTTGTAGTTTGTGGATTTTGTAGGTCTCTGGTGACTCTTCATTCTCCCACCCATTCCCTGCCAGTTGGCTGAAAGGCTCATCTTAGCACTCGTACCAGAGGTTAAGTAAGCAGGGAATAAAAAAGGAGCCTCACATCAATCAATATTGTTTCTGTTATTTCATGGTTTAGAAACATGAAGTTTCCTTACGGAAGAATTACAAATAACATATGTAGACACTCCCCACCCCGCCCCAGGAGATGGAATTTATCCCCTCCCTGACTCCCTTGAGGGTGGACTGGACTCAGTGACTCACAAAGAATATACTATGAAAAGGAAAAAGTACTAACTTTACAGTGGAGTAGGCAGCAGACAACAGGTGACCAAGGTGAACAATACCAGTGATGCGTGGATACCAGGTACCCCTGATATGATGTGACAAAAGGACACCCCACCTCCGTGGTATCATTTCCAAAACCCCATAACCCCAATCTAATCACAACAGACCAACCCAGATTGGGGGACAGTCTGCAAATACCTGGTCAGTACTCCTCAAAACTGTCCAGGTTCTGAAAAACAAGGGAAGACTGAGAAACTGTCACAGATCAGAGGAGACTAAATGCAGTGTGGTGTCCTGGATGGGGTCCTCAACAGAAAAAGGACGTGAGCAAAAAAAAAAAAAAACGGTGAAATCCTAATAAAGTCTGGGGTTTAGTTAATAGTAAGGTGCCAGTGTTGGTTTCTTGGTGTTAACAAATGTACCACAGTAATGTAAGATGAAAACATTAGAGGAAACTGAAACTGGATGAGGGATATGCAGGAATACTCTGTGCTACCTTTGCAAATTTTCTGTATATCTAAACTTTCAAGTATTCCAAAATAAAAAGTTTATTTAAAAAAAGCATTAAGTATGTGCTGTATACTGGACATTCTTGAGGATAATACCTCATATTTGAAGAACATGCCACCGATTAAAATGTGTTTTCATGCGCTTCCATTTGAACTTCATAGCAGCCTGTGAGGCAGGCAAAATGGGATTGTTTCTATCTACAATGCATAGAGAAGGAAGCAGAAACTCAGAGAAGTTTTGTCCTGCTCAAAGTCACTCAAGGAGTAAGAAGCAGAACCAGAACCCAACTACAGGGCTCGTGGCTCCATCTGCAGGACTCCTTCTTTTTTCTTTCTTTCTTTCTTTTGTTTTGTTTTGAGAAAGCTTAGCCCTGAGCTAACATCTGTTGCCAATCTTCCTCTTTTTTTTCCCCCAGAACCCCAGTACATAGTTGTATATCCTAGTTGCAGGTCATTTGAGTTCTTCCACGTGGGATGCCACCACAACATGGCTTGATGAGCGGTGCGGTGCCATGTCCGCGCCCAGGACCCGAAACGGTAAACCCCAGGCCGTCCAAGCAGAGCGTGCAAAATTAACCACTCTGCCACAGGGCCCACACCTCCAGGACTCTTTCTACACCCTGCAAGTTTCTCACCTTTAAATTCTAATAGAAGTGATTCTGGTGGGAGTGATTGACACAACCACAGTGGGAGTGACTGACATGAGATTGTACGATTTAATGTATCTGTGTTATCCTGACCCCTTTGTGGCAGGATTTAAGTGCAGAAAATAGCAATGAACGCTATAAGAAAAAAATGGAATTGGGAAAGAATAAGCCAAAGTTCCAATATTTACTTCCAGGCGTCATCATGAAGTAATAAAATTCTCTCTGCCAAGAAAAATCCTTCTCATCCTTTAAGGCTTGCCTCCAGAATTACTTTGTGAGTCCTTCCTCCCGCCTGCCCTCTGCGTACACGGAGCACAGTCCTCCAACTTGTGCACTTCTGCAGCACTTTCCACTGCTTCTTTTGGGGGGGGAGCGGAAGGCAAAAATATTAGAAATAGACATTTATATTTTTGCTATATATAAAATGACTCTTCAATCTCTCCTTTTCTTACAACCTCTTTTTCTACCCAAATTTAATGCTCAAACATATTTTTTTCTGGCCAAATGGCTTGATGTTGACGGGCATGTTAAATTACTTAAACTCAAATGTCTACAGAGACCAACAAAGGAGGATAGACGAGTAAAGTAGGACCAAGGACAAGAAAAGTCAAGTGACCTTCTTTGTCTCTTAGTTTCCCACTTTTGGAAGATACACAAAAACCGATATTTTTCTACTATAAGAAAAATGGTGCTTGATGGTAAATGGCAACTCTCATTTGACCCAAGTGTTTGTGAAAGAAAAAGAGAGTAATGTGAATTGTGGCAAATCAGAAAGTGTATGGCCTGTGTAAAAGGGTAGAACTATTTTGTTCCAAACAACTGTTGCCTTGTGGAAATTCAAGGATAGTATTGACAAACATCCTCTTTTTTTTTTTTCAAGAGAATCTGGAAATTCAAATATTTATATTTGGCTCATATTTAGTTAAAATACTATGCTGGCTATCTAAGATGTATGTGGCCCCAATCTGGCCCATGTATACCAGTTTGCAGCCTCTGATTTAAACAATATGTCAAGAGTAGTATCAAAATAAAGTATTGCCTTGAGAGGTTTCCAGAAAAGACTTTTGCCCTCTCAACCTGAGGCCGACCTCAGAAATTCTACTGCTGAACACTCTTCCTTTGAATCAAAAGGGTGTTCTCTATTCAAAATGCAAATATCTTTTAGAAAGTAACACATTGAGTTATTATTAGTGACGCAAACTTTAAAGTACATGATAACATTAGATCTTTTTAAACTATTACATAGATAAGACATGAAAATAGGGGAAAACTGAACAGAGCATAAAAGATTAGAGGAACAAGCTGCCCAGGATAGGAAAGAGCTATGTGTTAGGGTCTAAAATGAAACCTCTATTTTCCCGATTTGATTGTGAGCAGTCCTTGCCCTTGACTTACAATGGTAGCTCCAGTAAGCAACAATTGTTCTTTTCATAAATCTTGAAACAAAAAATTGAGACTTTCTCACTTTTGATGGAATGTTCTTTTCCTGGATTAGTTTACAGTTTCCAGATGGCAAGATATAAGGAAGGGACAAGGATTACTTATAGATGACGTTCACAGATGAAGCTCATGCAAAAGCTCCACCCTCTATATTTCCTCTGACAGCTGAAGCGCAGTATCTAGTCTCTTCCTTAGTTAGGTATAGAGTCTTAGTTAAAATGCCTCCAATGAGAAGCATAATGTTAACCCGTTTAATATTTCAGCAGAGAGAATTTGCAAGAATAGGAAATGGCCACAAAGAATGGGAAATGGAAGATGCTGGACTTTCCTGAGAAGTCTTAAGCACTGTAGTAGCAAACTGAACTTAGGATATTTAACTTTTTAATGAAAGGGCAAAGAAGAGAAGCCCCACACTAGAAAGGGAGAAATGAGAAGGTTAGAAAGTAGCATCCTTGTCATTGTTTTGCTTGTAGTCAGCCTTGTGAGTAGATATCACAGTGTTATTTCATTCCCTGGAAATATTATCCTCTGTTTTCCCACCTCCCCTTACCTAGCTCCTTCTCTGCTGGATGTCTAACCCCTTAAAGGACTCTCTAATTGCTTTTATTTGGTAGACTTAAGGAATCATCAAGGCAACATTTTAGTCTTTCAGAAGGGTCTTCCATAATTCTCAGAGCATTTCAAGTTATTCAAGCATTAACTTCATTGGAATATCCTGCCTTTCTGAATTTCCCTTATGGAACTCCTGTCCCCTGACAAGATGAGATTAATAACAGTGTTGGTAAGTCTCACAGTGAAGATTTTTGGAGCCAAACAAAGAGGGAACTGACCACTGTCAAAGCATTTTGAGGAAAGAATTATGACTTTAGAAAAAAAGTTTTAAGTTTATGTATTGTTTGGATTACGTAATCTGGATATTTCTCTCAAGCAAATTTTTTTTAGTATTGATTGAGATTAGTTTCTCCTCTCTGTCTCTTGGGTGTTTTTGTCAACTAACATCACTTCATTGCATTCAGCTGATTTCCTTATTGCTCCATTACATTCTGTTTTCCTTTCATTATTCTTGTTGTCTACATTTTAACAGGAATTCCTGTTTCCCCACATCTTTACCATACTCAATATTATCATTATTAAAATCCTGAATATTATCATTATTTTGCCAATTTGATAAGTAAAGAATATATATCAAATGTTTGCATTTCTTTATTTGCTAGTAAGGTTGATTTTTCAAAATCATTTTCATCTCTATTTCTTCTTTTGTGAATTCTCTGTTCCTGACTTTTCCCCACTCTTCTTTGAGGTTGCCTTGGTTATTTATAGAATACATATCATAGAGGGCCAAGAGATGAGACTGGATAAATAAATTAGGACTGATTTAAGAGGGCTTGAGAGCCTGCTTGAGAATTTGAAGCTGATATATGAAACAATAAGACTGTATGTCAATTATCCACATCAAGGAAGGGC
>NW_025794490.1:0-8228 GCF_021613505.1 Equus quagga | reverse complement strand
GCCCTTCCTTGAACAGAGTTCTCTCCCTCATCTCTGTAGGCAACCACCATTTGTTTTACCACCTCTGTCAACAACATTATTTAGCTCTGCCTGGTGTTTTTTAAAAATCTCATATAGTTTTTTCAAAACCTCGTTTAGGGCCATTCTTCTTTTGCTCAGTGTCATGTCTGTGAGATTAGTCTGTGTTGTTAGTATCTCTTGTAGATTGTTGATGTTCATTGCTGGAAAATGTTTCCTTGTATGAATGTACCATGATTTATTCATGTATTCAGAAGTTGATGGATTTTCAAGTAGTTTTCAATTTGATGCATTACAAATAATGCTACTACCAATATTTCTGTTTATGTATATGGATATTCTCTTTGAATGTATTTTAATAGAGGAATTATTCTATCGAGTTTTTCAAAATCTTTTCCAAAGTGGTTGTACTAATTTATACTTGACCAGCATAATGTGACTTTATGCTCTCCACCCTCACACACTCTTGGTTGTGTAGTGGAATTTCATTGTGGTTTTAATTTGCATTTTTCTGATCGTTAGTGAGGTTGAACAACTTTTCCTATGCTTATGGACAATCAGATATTCTCATTTATAAATTGCCTGTCCAAATCCTTTGCACAGCTTCCATTAGGTTACATAGAGGGGATTGAACAGATAAGTAAATACATTAGGGATAATGGAAGCCATGTTTCTAACTGTTTGAGAAGAACATTCTGGGAGAAAACAGAAATGAAGGAAGAAAAGAAGGGAAGGAAGGGCGAATAAGGAAGAAAACTAAAGGAAAGGAAGAGAGGAAGAAGTCACAGAAAGGAAGAAAACTAAAATGAATCTTGTCATGTTGATTGGAAATAGAAAAATTGATGCGAACTCATGGTTTTCAATGTATGTAGATAGATGTGTAGATGTCCATGGACGCAGGGAGAGTATGAGATGAGCCTGGAATATATTATTATGACAGAAAGCAAGCAAAAACTCAGTGATGGAAATGTATCAAAAGGACACAGAAGCTGGTTTGGATGGCCTCTTAAAAATAAATCATAGCAATAGATTATGACTCACTGAATAAAATAGGAAACTATAAGTCCTAAACAAATATGTTTTAAAGTTTGATAAGAAATAGGGTATGTACATAGTTTCAAGTTACTTCCCATGACACACTTTAAATAGAAATGAGAAAGGCATAATATTACAGTGACACCACCTTTATTAAATGATCAAGATGAATACCACGAGTAACTGGATAAATTAAAATTCTGCACCACCTGATAAGATGCAATAGGAACACAGCGTCAACCACAGTGATATTCCTACCAATACTGCATACTGAATCTCCTTATGAGGTAACAGCACAGAAAGAGAAACTAAGGAACGATCTATAAAATGCCTGGCCTGTAATCTTCAAAAGTGTCAAAGCCATAAAAGTTAGGAAAGGTTACGAAACTGTCCCAGACTGCAGGAGAATGAAGAGGTGTGACAAATAAAGGCATCGTGTGATTCTGAACTACTTCTTTAGTGAAACTTGGATGGGCTCTGAGGATTTTATTTTTTTTCAGGTCTAACAAATAATTTACTGCCTTTCAATCTGTGTCAGATGGGCTAGGAGAGAGCTGGGAGGAGGGCAAACAGCTGGGGTGCCCTGATGTCTGGGACAGTTCGTGGCAGTCTGAGCAAAGCATCCGTGCAAGGCTCTGCGGTCACCTCTGTCCACCATCTCTCGGCCGGCTGGGCTCTGGAGGCCCATCTTTCCTCCCTCCCTTCCCTGCTTGCCTCCATCTTCCTACGTGTCTGGCCTCCTCCCCGCATCCTCCACGCCCTGAGCCTGTGCCCGCGCGGGGCGCAAAGTAGCCCGAGCGGACGGACGCAGCGGCTGCGGCTATCTGCAAGACCAAGACAGGCGCTTGCAGCCGGGGCAGCCCGGGCCACCGTCGCGGGCGCGGGCTCAGCTTCCGCAATTTGTGCTGTCCTGTCTCACGCACCACAGTGTAGAAGGTTTGGTCCGCGCCAGCGCCAAGAGCCGCTGGTCACACGGGTCCCGGGAGCGGGGGCATGTGAGGGAAGTGGGGGAGGCCCAGAGGGTCGTGAGCTGATGCCAGAGCCAGAGGGGCTGTTCTGGCCGCCTTGGCCGACGTCTTGGTGTAGGGGATGCTCTAACTGCCGAAGGTCCTGAGCCTGCCTCTACTCGACGTGCGCACACTTGTTCCCCACCAGCGCCGTGGACAAGTCGTCCCAATCCTTCACCGGCTTGATCTGCCGCCTGTACTGACGGCTGTTCTCAAAGGACGTGGTGGTGGTATTGATGCTGAACACACAGAGGCAGGAAATTTACACAGCCAGTACATTTTCAATGTTATTTTCCTGATTTTGATGTTTTTACCGTGGTTATGTTTGTGGGAAATACACACTAAAGTATTTGGTGTAATGGGTGCCAGGTTAGGATTCGGTTTCACTTTATCACGACCTAATCAGTTAGCCTGTTACTATTTCCCCGATGCTGGCAGAAGACCTAAGAGGCCTGGACAGGGACATGTATTTCATTACTCATGGCACAGGAAGCAGCATGAACATTGCCCTTTACATCTGTTTCCCTTCCCGGCAAAGTCCCATGACGCAACACAGAGGGCCTGGATGGCACCTGCGCGTGCAGTGGGTTGCACTACAAGGACAAACGCTGAACTTGGCGAACCCGCTGTTTTATAGCAAACAGTAAGCTTGATCTTTGTCGGGAACATGACCTCATCACTCAAGGTTGCTCCCTGCAAACAGACCCTGATATAAACCCAAAGGAATGGAGTGTGTGGTCCAGTCAAAACATGTACAGGAATTTTTGTGGCAGTATTCATATTATTCCTACTATCTCAAAATTGTGATCAACTCAAACGCCATCCATAGTAGAGTATAAGGTGTGTTCATAGACTGAATAGTGTATAGCAATGAAAAAGAATGAATTACTGTTACATGAAACAACGTTCATCAGCCTTACAAGTATAAGGTCAAATTACCAAGTAGAAATACAAAAGAATATACAGTGTATTGTTTCCTTTATATAAAGTTGAAAAGTGGATGGAACTAACCTGTGGTCAAGAGAGAAAGGGTCCTAGAGCTAGTGACTAGAAGGGATGTGAGGGAGCCTTCTGAGATGCTAGTGATTATTTTTTCTTCACCTGTGAGGTGGTTACATGGTTGCTTTCACTTTGTTATAGTTTGTTGAGCTGAATACTCATGACACGCGCAATTTTTTATGTTTTACTTCAACAAAAGATTTAAATGAGAAAAAAATGCTGGGGCTGGCTCCATGGCCGAGTGGTTAAGTTCGCGCGCTCCTCTGCTGCCGCCCAGGGTCCGGATCCTGGGCGCGGACATAGGACTGCTCGTCAGGCCAAGTTGAGGCGGGGTCCCACATCCCACAACTAGAAGGAGCTGCAAGTAAGATATACAACCGTGTACAGGGGGAGTTGGGGAGATAAAGCAGAAAAAAAAAAAAAAGATTGTCAACAGTTGTTAGCCCAGGTGCCAATCTTAAAAAACAAAATGCTAACGTGTGCTTATTGTATAAGTGAAATAATACAAAGATGTGTAAAGGAAATGCTAATAACTTTCCCAGCTGCCTAATCTCCTGGGGTGTCCTTTTATTTATTTATTTTTTTTGAGGAAGATTAGCCCTGAGCTAGCATCTGCTGCCAATCCTCCTCTTTTTTGCTGAGGAAGATCGGCCCTGAGCTAACATCCGTGCCCATCTTCCTCCATTTTATATGCGGGACGCTTGCCACAGCATGGCTTGACAAGTGGTGCATAGGTCCACACCCAGGATCCAAACCGCAAACCCCAGGCCACCAAAGTGGAATGTTCGAACTTAACTGCTACGCCACCAGCCTGGCCCCCTGGGGCGTCCATTTTTAATAGACCAGTATGCATCCTTTTATATTTCCTTTTAGTTAAACAAGCAAATATCATCATTTGTACACAAATATCTCTGGTTTCTCTTTTTTGTCTTATTGTTTGCTCTTATTCATTATAGGATACATTTTATATAGTTTAAACTCTAATATTTTTATTTGACAATTTGTCATGGAGTTTTCTATAAGTTGGTAGCTATAGTTTAAGCTTTTATGTCTAATTTTTCTACCCACTCATGTATAATTTTACATAAACAAAAACATATACTGCTGTTTGTTTTTAGCGAAGTTTTTTTTTCTATGTGTTCTCTCTTCCCCCACATGATTTCTCTCACTTCTGGAACAACCTGATATTTTTCTCCCTACTTATAGTATCATTTATAAATGTATAATTTGTTTTTTATAATCATTTATGGATATAAAATGAAAATTTACATGCAAATATATAAAATACATTGATATTAATAGTCTCATTCTTATTAATTTTATTTCATATTTCTGTTCTATCTTGTTCCCAAATTAGGTTAGTGAAGCACTTTTACGCATTTAATAATCAAAGCTCCATATTGTGCCCAAATATTCAAAGTGCTATACAAATATGCATAGCTATTGTAAATACAGCATTTTAAAGGTAGAAATAGGGTGAATAGTTTTATTTTTCAACACAATTTGAATATTACCTGAGACAATTGGGGAAAAAGTACTTTCTCTGATTCATCATAAGGCTTTATCATAGTATATTGTTTGCACCTACTGGAAGCAATTGGAAATAGTAGGCTCAATAATACGCATTAATTTTTCTGCCCAATATCTGCATTTTATTTTCCTTTCTCTAGTGGAGAAAAATCTCATTATTTAATCATTAATGTTATTGCTTATAAGGAGTTATAGCCAGTTAACTAGGTGTTCTTTCATTATACTTAATTTAAATTCTCTCTTACCTTTTGAAGGATATCATAATTTCAACAAATAAATGTTTGCTTTCTAGTTTTTAAGAAAATTGCCCTGTAAATTGGCATGTATTTCTTCAGAAATCAAGCCTAGTTAACATGTGAAATTAAAATGAACTCAATGGCATTTTTTAAGGAAAAGAGTGATATTAGCATTGTTAGAGTTTCCAAAAATTTTACATTGTTTCATAAGTTAAATGGGAATGAGGGACTGCAATTCAATGACTTTAAAAGAAATTCTCAATTCATCATCATAAATTTGTGTCAAGCATGGCAAAATATGTAGACATATACCTTATAAGTAATTTCTACTTTGATGTCAATTTCCAATCAGAGGCAGGTGATTTATAAGCTTTTTATTGTTGATAACAGAAGTAATAATAGTGCCTATACTTTACCCTGAAAAATAAGAAATAGGCTTTAGAAACAGGACTCTGAGGAGTCAGCCTGGAGTTATGCAAGAGAAAGAGAGAGGATTTCTCCTTGTGTATCGTTACTCATTTCATATGTTTTCTAGGTCTGAGGTCCCACAGAGAGATTGGGCCTGGTTTGGGGCCCCTGCCAAGGGTGACGGAATTTAGACACTTTCATTCAAAATATTTCCGTTAATTAGGCTTTGGAATCATCTTATCTTGATTAAAGAGCCTCCCCTTAAGAAAAACCTGTTTTCTCTACTCTGAGATTGTTACAGTACACTGTTTTCACTCTTTCAGATGTAAAGAGTAGGCTGCACTCAATGATACGCAGTCCACATTCTGTCAGGCCTCTGATCACACCTTTAGCATACCAAGATGCTGGTACTTCCTAAAAGTTACTGTTCACCTACTGTCATTCTTTTCCCAAGTTTTTCTCTCTTTTCTCCCCAGGTACAAAGCACCACTGGTTTTGGTGGCTCTGTTCCTTGGCCTCATGATTGAATTTCTTGTTTAGAATGAACCACTCCATCTCTGCCACCAGGCAGCTCTTTAAACACACTGGCCCAAAACTGCAAACCAAATAACCCAGAGGTCAGCTATTCATTATGAGGGATGTAATCATTCATAATCACATGCCAATGCTGGAGAGCAACTCAGATTTTGCTAAGCAGTCACTGTTGACAGCTTCGCTATCAAATCTCCAATGATAGACTCTCACCCGACTTAGGTCTTGACGTTTCTGTGCAATCATTGCTTTAAGCTGACAAAAAATTGCATTGCATTAATATTTAAAACTAAAATCAATGATTACTCTAGCACAGTGACAGAATGCTGCTGCTCAATGCCATTGAATTTCTCATTAATATTAATTTATAGTTTGTAGAGAAATGGTTTAACAACTGAACTACACACATATAATTCAAATATTGATTAACTGAGCCATAAATCTGTGATCATGAAAGAAATTGCTTTTAACCATCTGTGTTTGATTTTACGGTCTTTCTTAGCATTTTCAAACTTCATCATATTTCTGTAATAACGTGTAATGTACTTTTTCTAGTAGCTTGGTTATTAGCAAATATTTTCCAGTTTTCTGACCAGCATAAATTTGTTTTAGGTTGCCAGGAATGACATAAAACTTTCCAATGAGATCTTTACCTAAAGGCACGATAACCTTGCTATCACTATTATCATCTTCAACCATAATTTACTGAATATGTTTTGAGAACCAGGGACTGAACTAAGAATCTGATTTTCCTTAATATAGGAAAATGATGCTATTGATCTAAAATTAGTAGAATACTTAATTTGAATTGTTTCTCTTGATTGTGGTAATTAACTTCAAGTATGTTTAAGCTATAAACACATATGTCATGTTTGTAACATTGGATGAACATGTGCCCACAGAACAGTAATTAAAGATCCACCATCCTAACTGGATGCATTTGTAAATTCCAAACAGAAAATTTGCTTTTTGTAAGAGAGCAGTTTACTTATTTGTTCATTAACAAATATTCATTGAATGTATGAGGCATTATAGTAATACTAAATTATTTACTAATTTACTAATGTAATAATGTAAATTACTACTTAATAATTTACATTATACTAAAATTTTTGCTGTGGGGTATATAGATGAATAACACATATTATTTAACTTCGAGGTATTTTATTGTAAGCTAGGAAATTGATGAGGCGTGTATGCAATAACCATAATACAAATTCTACTTTTTGTATATTTATTTTTTTACAACCTCCCTAAGTTCGTGAGAACCAGAGAGAGAGAGTAAACGGAATTATTGTGGAGATGAACCTTCTTGTTGGAGTCTGTCGTATTTGGATATGCCTTCAGTGAGAAACACACGTACTAAAGCCAGAGCCACCATTAGTGTGTACCAGAATCATCTGGAGGACTTGAGAAAACACACATGACTGGCCTTCACTCTCAAAGTTTCTCATTCAGTGGGTCTAGGATGGGGCCTGAGAATTTGCATATCTAACAAGTTTCCAGGTGAGGCTAAGTTCCTGGTGCAAGACCCCACTGAAAAACCCCTGGATTATAGACTCCCAAAATTGGTTAGTAATAAAAACTACATAGGGAGCATTTTCTTTCTTTCTTTTTTAACTTTTGCTTTCTTTCCTTCCTTCCTTCCTTTCTCTCTCCTTCCCTTTCTTTCTTTTTTCTTCTTTTTTCCTTTTTAGCATGGATCTTCCTCTGCCTCACTCTTAAGAGATTCAGTGGGTCTGTGCCGAGGATCAAAAATCAACACTTTCAAAAGCTTACAGTATGCTGAATTGTGGGTTAGTTAGTTTTCCTTTCCACTGTACTAGGGAAAATTAAATATGGGAGAGGATTGAGTTCACATGGCAGGTAAGCATAATGTAAAGGGATTGGTTAAATAAAGCGGAGAATTTGTACTCTTTGATTTGCACTAAAACTGCCGTCCATATAGACACCCACATGAGTGTCCTTAGGTGTCCAGAGATGGCAGAGTTTAGAACATTCTAAAAGACCAGTTCTGATTGCTGATGGGATGTGCACTCCCAGAGCTGGGGCTCATTAGGAGCTAAGAGTGGTGCTCCAGAGGGGCAGTTATGAGGAATGACTGAATCACTGTGACCTATAATCCACCTTCTCACATCATGGATGATTTCCTATTTTTAAGCAACTTCAAGGTTCTAGGTCACTTTTCATTCTTACTAATCCTAATCCAGTAACAAATCTTTGTGTTTCCCAAACTGGATTGTGAGAACACCACAAATAAGTATGGGGCAGCTTCTGGGAGCATCAGTTTTAATTAAAAAGTGCTCTGCCACATTATCTCTCAGAAAAGACTCTAATACTGAGAATTTGAAGCGCCATAGGAGTGTGGATGTGCATGCATGTGTGTGTGCATGTATGTGTGTGTTTTATAGTTTTGTGATTCCCACAGAAGCAGGCCTGGGACAAGGACTTAAAACACGAGTAG